>NC_034613.1:5096790-5098660 GCF_900095145.1 Mus pahari | reverse complement strand
GAGGGGAGGGGAGGGGAGGGGAGAGACAAAGAGGGACTCATATACCCAAGGCTGGCCTGGAACTTTTTCTATAGTCCAGGGTAACTTCAAACTCAGGGTTCTGTCCCCTCTGCCTTCTGAGTGCTGGCATTTTGGATCGGTGTCCATGTTTAGCTTTGTATGAATTTTGAAAACACTGGCGTGTCAGGTGAGTCCTTACTGGTGTTGCGTTAGGATCTTTCTCATGTAAAGTCACACATACATTTCTCCACTGCACCATCCCCACTGCCCCACCACCACACCTCATGATCTGGATGCCCGGCATAAGACAGATGCTAATCTAGAAGCATAGAAATCACATAGAACAAGGCTGGCAATGAACCTGGCCTCTGAGTCTTAGTGGCTGTGTGACCTAGAATCTATGGCCCCATCTCTTGGGCCTCAGTTTGACCTTATGGTGGCACAAACCAGAAGCATCTGGACTCTGCTCTAAAGCTCTGCTGAGCTAAGTTTTGTTGGAGCTCAGGAACCTGGAGCCTCAGATCTTCAGCTTCATGGTTGGCCCCTCTTCCATTTTCTGCTCCCTGGGGGCCCATCACACTTCTGGAGAACATGGCGTGAGCAGAAACCTCATCTGTTGCCAACTGGCTCTCCCTAGTCAGCAGTAGAGATGGTGCTGGGCCACCCCATCCCTGAAAGAGCCCTCTTCCTCTAGTCTCGAAGTCCAATCCACTCTGGTCGAGTGGGTGGCTTCTAAGGCTAGAGCTTGGGGGACTGTCCTTCAGAGGGAGTCCCCTGCACCTGCTTGTTTATATAGGAGCAGAAAACCTTAAGGGCATGATTGTCACACTAGAACTCTACTTGAGCAGGGCAGGATAGATGGGCAGAGCCCAGGGTAGGCACAGCTGTCTCATCCAGGGAGGGTCACTACCCAGAAGAATGGCAGTCACAGTCATCTCCGTCTATGTCATCCCCTACTTCTGACACACTCATGCTGTGGTTCTCACCTCTCATGCGTGACTGCTTTGGACTAGAATGGAACTCATCATCCCATATAAAGCTGGGAGAAACAGAGGCCAAAACTACACAGGAAACTGTGGAAATTGCCAAGAAGAGAAGCTATAGAGGAGACCACTACGGTTACTGTGACAAATGCTGTCAGTCCAGCTGATGCCTAGGTGCTCTGGATGCTGAATCTCAGACATGCATCCTTCACGCATCCCTTCAAGCATACCTCCGATGTATCAAGCCTCCCCAACCTTCACTCAACACTTGGTGGGTGTGGTGAGACCAAGCAGACTGCCATATGCTTTGGCCATACCGGCTTATCTCTCCAAGGAGTCTGGTGAGAACCCGGCCCCTGCTGGCCTGAACCCTGCTTCCTTGCTCTAATCCACTTTACCATGTGAGTGGCTGGCACATCCACCTAGCTCTCCAAGTAGCTAAACAACAACTTCTCCATTCCCAGTGGTCTATGAGCAAAGTGTCAGTAAGGTTGGCTCTTGGACACCTCTTGGTTTGCAGTTGGCTGCCTTCTTAATGGGTCCTTACATGGTCTTTCCTCTGGGCACACAGCCTCTTGGTGTCCGTGTATCCAAATTTCCTTTGTACAAGGAAACTAATCAGATTATGGTCTACCCTCAACAGCCTGTTTTCACTCCATTGTCCCTTATAAAAACCCTATCTGCAAATGCAGTCACATTCTGAGGTCTTGGAGGATAGGACTTCCACTCAAATAAACCCACAACCTGCTCAGTCTGGAGCGATGAGTCATGGGATTACTGCCTGAGAGGTAGCCAGACCTGCCAGGAAGATGCATGGTGTGTGTGTGTTATTCCTCAGGAGTGGGTCACATTGGTTCTTCACACACACACACACACACACACACACA
>NC_034613.1:5088011-5096717 GCF_900095145.1 Mus pahari | reverse complement strand
TGGCTAGTGTGCTCCACCTCTCCAGAGCTGGGGTTATGAGTGCACTTAGTGAGGGACTTTGTAAATGCAGGCTCTGGTGAACAGACTTAGGCCCTTGGACCTGTAAGGTAGTGCTTTACTGACTAAGTCATTCCCCCAGCCTTATTTTTTTTTTTTATTTTTATATTTAAATTTGAAGGGTCAGTGCACATTAGTGTAAGTGCCTACTGAGGCCAGAGGGGTAGGAGTCTCTTAGAGTTGGAGTTACAGGCCATTTTCAGCCCCTGGGTAGGATTTTGGCAATTGAATTTCGGTCTCAACACACGATTCCTTCTCACCAGCCCCTTGCTTTAGCCTTTTTAAAGTCAGGTAGTTTCTGCTTTGGTCTCTCAGAACCCATGGTCTCCATGTCAGACGTTTAGCTGTACTACTTGAGAGACCCCATGGGGAGATCACAGAGAACTCACATCCGGGCCCCACGGAAACCTAGAAGCCTGGTTGAGACAACCTGTCAGGCTCCCCTGCCCAGACACTAGACACACAGGAGAGGAGCCATTTTGGATTCTCTGGGCACCTTTTAGACAATTGGTGACATTTTTTCATGACAGTAATTAGTATGACACAATTTAGTATGACACTAATTAGTCTCATACTGCATTTGCTAAAGGCTTACCCTACCAAGTCCTGCTCCAAATCTTAAGACTCCACCATGACAAAAGGTAAGAAAACTGGTTGTTTTAAGTCACTGGGTTCTGGATTTCCTAGTTAGTAGCTAGAGAGTTGGCTGGACTATGTGGTGGCTGTGGAAAGTCTGGGAAGGTAGGTGAATGACATTAAGGAGATCTTTATGGTAGGCTACGGAGGAAAGATTGTTGAGGTTTTCTCTGCGCTCTCCAGAGGGAGACCATGACTGAGCAAGGATGTGGGCTCTGCTTCCCTCTGGGCCAGGACTAAAGGAGCTCTCTCCCTCACGTATGCCTTCTGGAGTCCGGGATACCCTGGGCTGGGTACTGCTATTCTTGAGGCCCCAGAAGCTGAAGGAGGGTGAAGCAGAGAGGAACGGCCACCAGTTTGGAGAAGCCCTATGGAACTGTTGGGTCCCTCAGAGAGGGTATTCTCGTTCATCCTGCCAGAGTGCCCTCTGACTTGGGGGCCACACCATAGGGGTCTGTGTTTATTTGGCCTGAGATCTGTCATGTCCCCAGACAGCTTTCTTTCCATGGCTTTATACTGTCTGAGACAGGTTCACTGCGGTTGGGGTGGGAGTAGGGATCTGACAGCCAAGGTACCCCAAGACAAGCTGACACACGGAGGTCATGGAAGGCAGGCCCAAAGCAGCAGGCCCTGGTTGAGTCTACACAGTGATCTAGATATAGACTGCCATACCAAAAGCAAGGAACATGTGTTAGAAGGCCGAGTCAGAAGGCATCCTGATGCTCCTTAAATGCCTGGGTGACTTTAGATCTGAGGACTGGGGTATGTGTAGAGTAGCCCTCCCTTCCTGACCTTGGGGCGAAGAGGGGCGTTACTGACTTGCCTCTGAAGCCCGGGATAGTGTGTATACATGTGAACTTTAATTGCCTCCTCTGTAGACAATGAAAATGTTGACTAGAAGAGCCCTTGGTAACTTCCAGTTCCAAAAGGGCTGTTTTGCTTTCTTCTGTTTGTCTTTGGTCAGGGTCTTCTATTTGCCAGACTGGCCTTGAACTTACTACTTAACCAAGGATGACCTTGAACTTCTTCTGTGTGGTCCTCTACTTCCCCCGTGGAAAGATTGCAGGTGTTCATTACCACATCCAATTTCTGTGCTGATGGTGATTGAACCTGGGGACTCTGCCAATGGGAAGCACAAACTCTACCAACTGAGTTTTGTCCCCAGCCAAACTATCTGTACATTCTGGTGATGAAGTGACTCTCCCCCCTTCTCATGCTATGTCCTCCTTCTTCGCGCCCTTCTATAAGCATTTGAGTCTTTGTGACAATGGATGGCACCTGTCCTCGTGGGTCATATAGTCTCATTATAATCTCATAGGCAATGTGGCAGATGGATTTTCTGGAGTGAGCTGTTTCTGTATGCGATGGGAACTGTTTTTGATATATCCTATCCCATGTGGTCTTCTTCTGATTGAACAGTTTTGTTCATTTTTTTTTTTAATGAGTGTGGGACTGAACCCAGAACCTCTTTCTGAGCCACATACTTAGCCAGACCAATTAGATGTTGGCCTTGCTTTACTGAGCTGTACCATCTGTAAGAGCACAGAAATCATGGGACCAGGGATGATCATGACCTGATGACACTGTGTGACAGCTGAGGTGTAGTCATGTAGGGAAGTTGACCTTCTGCTTTCTCTTCTTGGGGCATTCACTCTGGATACCCGTTGGCTGTCACACTGGGAAGGGTACCCAAGGCCACACCTAAAGGTGTGTCTGTTTGGCTCCATCTGCAGCCAAGATCCTGACCAATAGCTTGTGTGACACTCCACAGCTGAGAAGGGACTCAGAGTCCTTTAGCTTCAACCTCCCCTTGCCCCTGGTGATATTGGACGAAGCAGAAAGCAGCTGTCTCCATCAAACCCCCAAAGACATTTTGGCATTAGCAAGCAAAAGACATGTCACCGCTTTAAACTATTAAGTTTTGGGTTATCTGCTACCCACCAGTAGGCAACTGGAACTGGAGCCTTGAAAGAAAATGTGTGATGCTTGATTTGATAGCCATCTATACGTTACCCAGAATATGCAAAGAAAGGGAGGTCAGCTTTGACCTGTGTGCCTACTACATGTGTGAGAGCTGGAAGCAGATATTTCCAACAGAGAGTAAGAATTGATGACTCATGCCTGTAATCCTAGTACTCAGGGGGCTGAGGCAGGAGGATGGCTGGTAGTTGGAGCAGCCTAGACCGCAGAACAAGATCCCGTGTCACCCCTACAGACAAGAAAGGGTGGGGGAACCCGACTGCTCTTCCTAAGGTCCAGAGTTCAAATCCCAGCAACCACATGGTGGCTCATAACCATCCGTAACAAGATCTGACTCCTTCTCCTGGAGTGTCTGAAGACAGCTACAGTGTACTTACATATAATAAATAAATAAATCTTAAAAAAAAAAAGGGGGCTGGTGAGATGGCNCAGTGGGTAAGAGCACCCAACTGCTCTTCCNAAGGTCCGGAGTTCAAATCCCAGCAACCACATGGTGGCTCACAACCATCNGTAACAAGATCTGANNCCNNNTNCTGGAGTGTCTGAAGACAGCTACAGTGTACTTACATATAATAAATAAATAAATCTTTAAAAAAAAAAAAAAAAAAAAGAAAGGGTGGGGGAAGGGAGAGGCCCAGATCGAAGTGGCAGAGATCCCGTATCCCTCAGTGGAGGGGGTGTAACTGGGAAGTAGCTAGGTGGGAGGACTGAATCAAGGGACAGGGCTGGCTTCTGTCTGTCTGCCTGCTGCAGCTCAGCACAGGATCCAGCTCTCAGTGCAAGATCCAGCTCTCCTTTACACATTATTTTTCCCTAATTGCATGTGAGGCTGGTGGCTGCCAGCCAGGCAAGGCCCTCAATCACATTAGGGAGCCATCTCCAAATCTCCCTGCAGCGGGTGGCGGGTGGCGGCTGTGGGACGCTTTCCTGTAGGGAGAGAACTCAGGCTCAGTGGTTGCTGAGAGGTGGGTGTGGGTAGAGCTTTCTCTCTCCTTCACTCTAAGGTGCCTGCCCTACCTTCACTCTCAAATTCAGGCTTTTTGGACATCACCTAATTGGGGTCTCTGGTCCTTCAGTACTAGGGCTGAGGAGCCCTGGACCACCCCACCCCCCCATCTGAGCCTTGGACCATTCCTGTGGCAGGCAATAGTGATTGTTGCCTTGCATAAGGTTCAGGAGTGCTGGATTGGGTGAGGTGAAGCCAGGGTGAAGAGTCTGGAAGAGATGCTCTGGGAACTGGTTCTTCTCTTGCTGATAAGCACCAGCCCTTTTCATAAGCCTTTCCTAAAGGTCCCACCTTCCTAACCACCACCCCAGATCCCAGTTAAATAAAAGAGCTTTGCGTGGGTGGGGGTGGCTATGGAAATGGCGCCCCGTGGGCCACAGGTGAGTATCTGCTCTGTTCTTGGGTGAGGACCCCCACCCCCACCCTTGGGCTTCTTTGTTTTTCCCAGCAGCCTGAGAAGAAAGAAGTTGCTCTCTCCATTTTACTTGGTGAGGAAACTCCAGCTTAGAAAGGGTACAAGATTTGCCCAAGGCCATTGGTGAGGTTTGGATGCAGTTGCGGACACTAAGAGCTGTCTCTCAGTCCTCTGGTCTAGTGGGTAAGAACACAGAACTCTGGAGTCCGGCCACTTGGCACACATCACTCTTCCACTTGTGGGACCTTGGGGAAATTGCTCAATCTCTCTGGGCTCTCGGTCCCTCTTGATCTCAAAAATGGGGCTGGCGCTAGCACCTACCTGAGACCTCTGCTGACACGGCAGTGAATGAATACATCGTGGGTGAGGC
This sequence comes from Mus pahari, assembly GCF_900095145.1. Lineage (NCBI taxonomy): Eukaryota > Metazoa > Chordata > Mammalia > Rodentia > Muridae > Mus > Mus pahari. The sequence goes on along the minus strand of NC_034613.1, from coordinate 5,092,253 downwards.
ACGCTCCGATCTCCGGTACTCTCTTCTGTTACTAAGCCTAGCCAAGCTCTTAGCCGCCATATCTGATTGCATGATGGGTGGTCCTGATAATACTATCTACATCTCTGGGTAGACTATGAACTCTTAAGAGGCAGGAGCCTGAAAAACTTGTGGCTGCTTCCTAGAGACCCTGCTGCTGCTCCTGTCTCTTACCCTGTTGTTATTCCTCACTGGTTGGTCTGGTCTCTGTGACTGTAGATTGACAAAGAAAGGAATTAAAACTGGGGTTACCTTGTGGCTGAGGGGTGAAGCACTTGCCTAGCAGACTTGAGGCCCTGGGTTCAACCTCTAGCACCACAAACAAGCAGAGAACAGAGAAGCTGGCTTCTGCTCTTGGACTTTGGAAATTAGGGAAGAGGTAGTCAGGCAAAAAAGTGGGGGCATGAAGGGCTAGGGTGTTGGTCAGGGCCCCTCTAAGGAGTCAGGAAACCTTGTCTTACTGCTACAGGCAGCCTGGGTAAACCCTGGACCCTGTGGCCTCCAGTGGTTCCCAGAACCCTGACAAATTGTCCTTGTCTTCCGGGACTCTTCGTTCTGGGCACCTTGTCCTGTCCTGTCCCCTGCTGCTCTCCACACAGTGCTTGGCAAGAATGGCCCAGACACACTGGAGAAAAGCCGGCAGCGTGGAGCAGCATGCTAATGTGCAACGTCCCTCGCCCTACCTCAGGCCTCAGTTCAGCCTGCTATGTCCAAGCCTGTCAGCCGACTTGTAGAAAGGCCCAGTGGAGGGCCTGTGGGACAGAACATTCCTCACCATGGCTGGGGGAAGAGAAGGACAGAAGGATTAAGCTGGGGAAGGGCCCCAACTACACATATCCTAAGGAATAAAGGGACTGCTTGTGGCTTCTCCGTTGTGTATGAGGTGGGGAGGGCAGCCTCAAGGTCTGATAGTACAGGGCCCAACTGCACAGAATATACAGGGATGCCCTCTGCTTGCTGCCAAATGTGTCCACCCCTGGGGAATAGTGCTTAGCTGGCCAGCCTTGCTTTCTTCTTGGTGCTCCAAGGTGATTCTTGTTTTGCCTGGTGACTTTTTGACTCCTGGTCCCCACCCCCCATCCCCCCCACCCTGTCCCCAGGCTTAAAGACCTAAAAGGTCACCTTGCCTAGCTCCCTGCTTTTTCTCAAATCTTCCTACTACACAGCCCTGGGAAACTCTCACAAACACACTTGGATCTCAAAAACCTTCCATGGCTCCTCACTGCCCTCTGGAGAATGTTTGAACTCCTTAGGTGAGCCTCCCTGGCCCGGGCTTATGGTGATGGGGTCCTGTGATTGTTTACTCTTATCTGTATGGTCACCTCACATTCCACATGGTGGTAGGCTGAGCTCTCTATTATGGTGCAGAATACACACTAAAGGGTGCTCCCTCATCCGACTGGAGGCTCTTGGAGGGCAAGGCTGAGCAAATCTTTGCTGGTTTTGCTTTTAGTACAGCCTCATGTCAGTAGGACAGCTAGCGAAGTGGAGCGTGCTATGGGACTCTCATACCTGTAATCAATAGAGTGTGTGCTCCCGGGAGAGGCCACTGAGCCAGTGAGGAGAGCAGCTTACACAAGGGGGGGGGGAGTTAATGGAGTGCAAATGGACAGGGAGAGAGAGGGGGGAGGGGGAAAGGGAGAGGGAGAGAGAGAGAGAGAGGTGTCAGGGACAGAAAAAGAGAAAGACAGAAGGGATCAGAGAGAGGGACACACACACACACACACACACACACACACACACACAGAGGTAAGCTAGAACTTTGTATCTCTGGCTGCCCTAGACTCTCGGGACAGCACAAAAAGTCAGTGCCCCCAGGCTTTTCCCCCAGGGCTCATGAGGTCAGAGATTAGAGTTGGAATTTCCAGGCTGTGTCCTCTGTGTGGTACTTCTGGCAAGCTTCCCCTGATGGCAGCTTTCCCCGATGGGCACACGTGCCTGGTGGAGTGTGGAACAATTGCCCCCTTACCATGAGCATTTCTATACAGATTGGTTCTCTGACCCCACAGCTCCTCATGGCTGGTGGCTTTCTTCCTAAGTCCCTCCCATGGTGCCTTAGAGGAATATGAGGGCCTGGGAGAGCCAACGGGGCTCTGAAGTGAGTCACTGAGAAAGAAGGTATGTCTTCAACCCCCTTTCCTTTGGGAGGAGAGATAAGTCCAGGTGGGGTGTCCATGGACCTCAATATTTGTTCAAATGCAAGCCTAACCCAAGGGCCAGGAAGTGAGCAGGAGGTTCCTTTGTCCTGCATGCCCTGGAGAGATCTGCCCAAGCTCTTCCACGTGTATAGCTAAACCCTCCCTCTCATTAGAATTGTTCAGAGTGGCTTCAGTGGCCTTGGGCATGGTGGCTCAACTCATGGAGAGGGGACAGTACTAGGCTTTGGTGACCGCTGTTCCAGTCCCAGCTCTGCCATCAGGTGACTTTGAATAAGATGCTCATTTTCTTGGACTCTCCATTTCTAACCAGTGAGACCAGGGCAAAGCCTGCTAGTTTGTTCCTTTAGTAACTTGTTGTTGGGAAGAACCCAAGATACAGGACAGTTCCAGCCCTAGTACCTGGTGCCGTCTTCTTGAACTTCCCAGTGGCCCTTAGTGAGCCATGCCAAGTGACCACACACTGACAGCTGGAAACAGAAGCAGCAGTTAGCTTCTTCGGGCCAGGAGAAGGCTTCCTTTGGAGACTCCTGGCGATGATGCTATTCTTGCTTTTTTCTATTTAAGGTGGCTACCTTGGTTCAAGACTACATCATTACTTAGTCCAAGGCCAGCATCTATATGTCTTGTCTGTGTTCCAGCCTCACATAGCCTTCTCTCTAGATAAACAGTTCTTAAGTATTGGGTCACAGTTTCTTTGGGGGACAGGAGGGGGCAAACAACCCTTTCACAGTGATCACCTAAGACCATTGGAAAATAGATCTTTACATTATGATTCCTAACTGTAGCAAAATCAGATTAGGAAGGTTGAAAAGCACTGACGTAGATAAAAGGGGCATTAGGGGATCCGTGATGGTCACACCACAGCCAAGGTCAGAGGCAGGAGCACCACTGGAGTTCTAACTCAGTCTGCAAGTCAGACAGACCTGAATGGATTCTCTGGTCTATTCTGCCAGAGCCTGCTGGGCCTGGCCTGCCTCCCCAGTCTGCTGTGGCCTCCTTGGGAAAGCCCTCTGGAGCCAGCCTGTGGCCATGCCTGGCTCGACTCCAGCCAGTCAAGCTGGGACTTGAAGATCAGGCTGGACTGTGGTGTCTAAATAAAGGGCGTCCTCGGGATTAGAGCAGAGGTCAGGAGAGGACATGGCTGCAGCTGACCAGCCCGACAGGGTGGCCTTAGTGGGCCCATCAGTAGGCTGGAGGAGGGCTGGCCCTCTTCACAAACCAGCTCCACCCTCCAGCTCTCTGCCAGCAGGGCGATGAGGGATCTTCAGGATTGGGGTCAGCCTGGGGTCAATGCCGACATAAAACCCAGCTGACTAGAGCCAGACCACCTACATATTTAAACAGATCTTCGAGAATGAAGGGGCTGTATCCACCCTTGCAGATGGAGAATGAATGTCAAACTGGGAACTAGAACTTTCTTTGCTTTGAGATTTTTTTTTTTCCTTTTACGAGCTGACACCCTAAAAGGCTCTTCCTTTCTGCGTTTTCCCTTCTCACTCTGCTGGAAGAAATGGTAGAACGTAGATCCTGTTTGGTTCTGGGGGAAAGGTAAAACATGTGTGTGTATGTGTGTGTGTGTGTGTGTGTGTGTGTGTGTGTGTGCGCGCGCGCGCGCGCACTGGGGGCAAGGAATGGAGACATGTCATTTAAAAATCCAGATGGACGAAAAGAACCTGACCCTGCTCACTTCATATTCCCCATTTTATCCACAGAAAAAGGGAGTCAAAAGGAGTAACGCAGGAACATGGGAAACACGGCCATGGCTGAAGTCTTATCTGGGTTAAAAACCCCAGGAGTGCTCCACTTTAATTTTTTGGTATAGCAGGATCAAGGAATTGATTCATTCTGGCTATGCTTCCTGTCATTGTTTCTGCTAGCCGTGTTTGATCTGTGATTCACGTGTAGATCTGCTAGCCACGCTCTGAAAGAAATAATATATTCTGCATTGCACTGGGTCAGGCTCAACCATGGACCCCCCCCCCTTTCTGCTGGGATGATTTCAAAGACACGGCGCGCGCGCACACACACACACACACACACACACTCACACACACACACACACACA
>NC_034613.1:5082817-5087965 GCF_900095145.1 Mus pahari | reverse complement strand
GAGAGAGAGAGAGAGAGAGAGAGAGAGAGAGAGAGAGAGAGATAGATGTGCTGGCTCATGCACACACACTGTTTGTGTAAAGGATTAAAAGAATGAAAGGTCAGGACATAAGCACAGTTCCAAGACATGGAGTAGCTATGGCTGTGGCCCTCACCCACTGACCTAGGCCAGCTGTGTCCCCTTTGAGTCAGGTATGTGTGCACCCCACCCCTGCAGGCAGGGGCCACGCTGGCTCTTTGATGGGTGAGGCTATTATTAGTAACAATGGTTTCCAGCGAAAGAGCAGTTTTCCCAATGCAGTTAGTCGTCCTCTTCCTTCGAGTCCCAAGCCGAAGAGAGACAAAAATGACATTAAGCAGTGCGGGCGCCTGAAAAGATGAAGTACTCCACACCTCCCAGCTTAAATTGGACTGGGCGTTTACTGGCATTTTAAGGGCCAGAGGGAAGCTGAAGCAACTGCAGGGGTAACACACACGTGAAAAATGGAAGGCCAGACAGCCTGGGTAAATAAGAGACGTGCCTGGAGTTTTAGCGCAGGCTCGTAAAAGTTGACAGGAGCTCTTTGGACTGGAAATGGCTGGGTGGGCATCACTGCCGGGTTTTGGCAAGCGCCTGGTTGTTGAACACTACAAAACTGAATAGATTAGAAGCAAAGGAGGAGGAGGAGGAGGAGGAGGAGGAGGAGGAGGAGGAGGAGGAAGACAGAGAGAGAAACAGAGACCCAAGGCTATCAAGGAAAAAAAAATCGCAACAGGAAACCACCCACGCAGGAGTCCACCCACTCCCTCCCTCACTCCTTGCCCTCTCCCTTTGTTTAGATAAGGTGTCTGCTACAGTTGCTGGCCAGCAGCCAGCTTTCTGTCTTCAAACTTGGGACTTTGGTGCCACACAGGAGACAAGACTCTCTGATGCTGCCTGCCTGAGTGTCAGCAGCACCCTGAGGGTCCCTGTGGCTTTGTGTTCCCGGAACGATGATTTGTTTGACAACTGGCTTTCCTTCCAGACTGATCTTCCAGCCTGGCACTAGGTGTGAGTCCTTTGAGGCCCGGCAGGGCTGTGGAGAGAAGGATGAGGCACCTTGGGCCACCAGGTCGGGCCACTCTCTAATTATGATGGCCTCATAAAGGAAGCCCAGAGTCAGACAAAGGCTGAGGAGGGTCTTTGGTATCAGGCAGGAACGAAAGTGTGAGGGACGAAGAAGTTAAGTGCTAGCCAAGCAAGCCCAGTAAAGTGGATTTATTCTATGCCACACAAAAGATTTTTAATAAGCGTGGAGAAAGGTGCCCTAGCCCTCCACACTGGTCTTTCTGGCCACCTCATTTCAGATGTCCTGTGGGAGCCAAAAACAGCACTCAGGGGCCTGGAAGAATGGGAGAGAGAGAATTGGCTTTGTTTTGTAGTTCTCCTGGGGTCAGAGAGGGTTTCCCTCGTGAGTGACAGCCCAAGGTGGTTCACGGGCTGGTGGGACAGCAGTAAACAACCCTTCTGGATATGTTGCTCAAGGATAACTGGGTGTGACACTTACCTCAGGCTCCGTTTCGGCTTTCTCCAAGACTCTAGAACCTTCCTTTAGTTTGACAATTAGCCTTTGGGCTCCTAAAAGCTTATGGGGGAAAGCCAGAGGGATTTATTTTACCAGTGGCACTTGGAATCAGTATGTAGGGGCCTTTCTTCTGTGTGGACTACGCTGTGGCTCACAGAGTTTGGGAAAACAGTTGGTCTACCCTGCTTGATCTCGCAAATGGTTTCCTAGTCTCTTTCCTCTACAGGTGACCCAGGACAGGAAGGGCACCATTCCAGGACATCAAGGAGGACACTAGCCTGCCTGTCATAGTGTTAGGATTTGACTGGTTGTATTAAAGGTAGCGTGGTAGGCAGAGAATTGAGTGGGTTTTAGCCAGTGCCATACAGTGTGATAATACTGGCTGTGGCCTCTGGTTATTCTTTCCACGGCATCTGTGTGATATTTTGATCACAGATTCATTTTGCTAAGAGCTTCAACAAAGATGACCCAGAGGATGGGGTGGGTTTTCCCCTCCCAGAGAAGGAGATACGCCCCGGTGCCAGTGACTGCTGGTATTCACTTAACCAGTGAGCTTTGTCGTTTGTTGATTCAAACTTGTAAAGTCAGGCTGCAGGAGACTGAGCTACAGAAAATTGTGTTTCTAAGCCAATGCTTGTTTGTCGCTTCTAAGTATCATGTTTTGAGAGCTAGCTTTCCAGCCCAGGCTGGCCTCAAACTTGCTATTCGCCTGCCTCAGCCTCCCCAGTGCTGGGAGTATAGGCATGAACACTAGTCCGTCTTTTTTCACAAAGGTTTTCTCTTATTCCTATCTCCCCCTAGACCTGCTTTTAAAAGGATGTCGGTGGAGCACGTGGTAAGGTGGCGTGGGGCCCCTCTCATGGAGGAAGAGAAGAAAGTAAGGCGAGGGGGAGGAGGGTGTACAGGCCTCATTACACATTGATTGTGGCTGGACAGTTGCTCTTTCCAACTTGGAATCCTGGGGACTCCTCCTCTGGAACTGTGTCATGGGAAGGCGGGGGGGGGGGGGAAGAGGTTTCGAAGGAGGTAGAAAGCTCTCACAGAGCTCTTGGCTTGTAACTTGCTTCTGGAAAGATTTTTTTAAAAAAAACCTTGATTATGTCAACAAAAGGAAACAGATAAACAAAGCTATGACACCTTGCTTGTGCAGAAATGACTTGACTTAGGTGACCTCAGGTTTCTGGAACAACCAAGAAGAGCCAAAGTATGTTTGGCATTTCCTGCTTTGGAGTTCACTCTTTCGCCGGTCACCTAAGTGCTTAGATTCCTTTTCAACTGAACCTCTTTACTCATTGCCTGTACCCTTCCTTCTTTCTTTTCTGTCTGTCTCTCATGGGCACATGTTTACGAAGGTGTGTGCACGTGTATGCCCACATGCACGTGGAGGCTGGAAGCTGACATCTCTCATCTTCTGCCTCCTTCCTTCTTAGTTTTTGAGACAATGAGCACGGAGCTCACTGGTTTGCTAAATTGGTGGATAGCAGGCCTCTAAGATCTTCCGGTGTTCCCCAGCCCCCAGATCTGGGATTACAGACAAGTGCCACCATGCCTGGCTTTAATGTAAGTTCTGGAGATCTGAATTCAGGTCCACATGCTCATGGGCCAGGCACTTTTTTTTGGCTGAGCCATCTCCACTGCCCTGGAACCTCTTTATTTTGATTTTACACACTCTTATAATATACTAGGGGATTCTACAATTTCTTCTGTCTCTGCTTCTGTTTCCATTTGGATTTCTGGCTTGGATCAGAACTAGAAAGGAAGAGGAACAAGCTTGGCGAAAGTTAAAGGATTCAGATTTGGGCATAGACTAGCAGGCTTCTGAGATAGCAGCACAGCAGGGACTTTGGAGCAAAAGACGAATAAACAGCAAACCAAATGAAAAAAAGAAAAAAGAAAAGAAAGGACATGACTGCTCCTAAGTATGGTGGAGAAAGTTTATTATAAGTATAAGGGAGAGCATAGCCAGAGGCAGACACATCTGGGAGAGTCCAGAGTGGTCATGACCCTGAACCATGTGGGGAGAGGGGGAGGGGAAGGGAGAGAGGGAAGCCAAATACAGCAGCCAGGACAAAGGTACAAAAGGGCAGGTAACCAAAACATCTGGATTATATAGGGAGGAGCCTCTGGGAGAGGGCAGCCCAGCTTCTGGGGTGGAGAGTTGAGGGTAGGGGGTGGAGTATGCCGAAGGATGCTGGGAGAACCTGGTGGTCCGGTCTACTTTGATATGTTAAATAGACACCCCAGCTACTTGTTTGCCTCTTAGCACAAACCACAGGGCTGAGCTCTGTGAGAGTGAGAGAATGTGGCCCCTAACATAGGATCACACTCTTTCTCTACAGAGTTGTCCACGGTCAGGGTGAGTGGGCCATCAAGAGAACATCAACTGTGTCGGTGCCACATGAAGGATAAGGGTCCATAAAACATATGACTTCACTTGGATTTGTTTAAAAAAATAAGTGGCCTTTGTTGACCTTGCTTACAGGGGGTGGTTGCTGCCCTCCCCTGCCAATTCATTTCTTTAAAAGAACACTTGCTGGGTCAAGGGGATGGGTAAAAGTATTTGCTGCACAAGTCTGGTCACTGGTCTCCCCTGCCCCGCAACATGTAAAAGCCTCATCTGTAGTCCAGCCATTCCCACCATGACATGGAGACAGAAGAGTCACCGGGAAGCTCGACACGAGTGTCAGCAAGCCTGGATATCTAAGCAGAAAACCAAGAGCGAGCGATCCTTCCTGAAAACCAAAAAGGAAAGAACCTATACCTGAAATTGTCTGCTTAGCTCTGTACGTTCACCAGGGCATTTGTGCCTATGCCACCCCCCCCCGCGCCCTCCCACACATAAGAAAACAGGAGGCCACTTTTCTTTGAGTCTGGTCAGTAAGGGGGTCAATGTTTTCCCTAAATGTTGCATCTTAAACATAAGACATTTTCTGCTGATTATGGGAGAAAATGCACCCGATCTCACTTAACACAAAGGCAGGACATCCCTTTCAATGGGATGAGTAAGAAGTGTGCCCATTACAGCCTTCAGTTAGAGAACAACTGAGCTGCAGTGCTGTCCCCTAGCTTGCATGAGAGAGGGGGCAGGTTCGAGAATCAGAAATAGGGAACCCTGAGCATGGAGATGGGGACTCTTCTGGTCTGGAGAAGCCCACACCAGCACTGGATGTTTATGGATGGCCGGAAGGCTTGTGGATCTTTTTCCCCTCAAAGAGGCAGAAGTCATTTTAGGAATAAAATGTCCCCATGTGAAGCAGATGCCACCAAATTCTACCCTCTATGGAGTCTGAGCAGAGCTGAGAGCAGTGCTTAGACTCCCAGATTGTACCCCAGTGTCTGACTCTACTCTGGCCTCTCTGCAAAGCTCTGTTCTGTCCAGTCACCACTCCATCACTCTGGGTGACTGCGAAGAGCTCCCATCTCCCAACCCAGATGCTCCTGAGAACTCCATGTAGTTCGGAAAGGGAAGAGGCATAATCACCAATTGCCCACAGCCCAGCATTTCTCAGGTACTCAATAGATACTTGTTGGAAAGAAAGAAGGAAGGAAGGAAGGAAGGAAGGAAGGAAGGAAGGAAGGAAGGAAGGAAGGAAGGGGAAGGGAAG
>NC_034613.1:5058112-5082752 GCF_900095145.1 Mus pahari | reverse complement strand
GAGGGAAGGAGGGAAGGGAGGAAGGAAGGGAGGAGGGAAGGGAGGAAGGGAGGACTATAGTGGTACAGTACATAGGTTCATGTTGGAACCACTGGTAGCAGGGAGCTTTCAAATGTGCTAATGTAAGCTGGGGAGATGCTCAGTGGGTAGAGGTGCTTGCTGCTTTGAACTGAGTTTGATCCTAAAGATTCTCATGGTATAAAAGGAGAAGGACACCTGAAAGTTGTCCTCTGATGCCCACATAGGTGCTATGGCATGCATGCTTCGCAACCCTCCACAACGGATGATACATAAATGGAAAATGTGCTGATATGACACAGGCCTGTGACTCTTGATAATTTAGCTGTTTAGGAAGCTGAGGCAAGAAAATTCTGTGTATCAAGGTCAAGTTGGACAACTTAGTAAGACCTTGTCTCAAAATAAAAAGTCAAAAGATGACTGAGACTAGGGATATAGCCTTGCCCATCCATCTGAGTTTGATCTCTAGTAACATACACGTGTGCATACACAGACATACATGCATATAACACACACACACACACACACACACACTCATTCACATTGATATGTCTGTCCTAGGACTGCAGACTTCAGAAAGCTCTCCAGTGAGCTCCACGTACAGCCTAGGGTAGGGATCACCAATGACTTCCGAGCCAGAAAGGACAGCATCTTGCCTCAGTTTCTTCATCTGTCGGGGAGGGGGGTAGTAACACCACTTTGTTTGGAGTAAACACTGTTGTTTGGAGGACTAAGAATGTGATGTGGAGATAGGAGGCAGATACTCGGAGAAAGTACTAATGGGTGGCTCATTTTTGGGTCAAAAACCATTGGGTTGAAAGATATAAATTTCACCTTCGAGCCAGCTAGGTCTGAAGCTGCTGTCTTCAAACTCTCTTAGTCTTCCCTGCTCCCATTCAAAGACTTTCGGTGATTGGGCCTTAGGGTAACTGAGAATCCAGCAAAAGAGTCCGAGAGAGTTCAGCAGAGCCCAGGAGTTCATTTTTTCTTCCGGTCTTTGGTTGGGAGGGTAGTGTAGAAATCCAGGTGTTGTTGCATGAATCGTTTATTGATTGTCACAAGGACAGCTGCGTTGTGGCTGCTTTACTTTTCCAACTTCCTGCTGCCTCCAGGCAATCCTGAGACTTATAGTGACCAGGTACCTGGTCCAGCATACTGACTCCCTTCCTTTGGAGAGTGACACACACACACACACACACACGAGAGAGAGAGAGAGAGAGAGAGAGAGAGAGAGAGAGAGAGAGAGAGAGAGAGAGAGAGAGAGAGAGAGAGAGAGAGAGAGAGAGAGAGAGAGAGAGAGAGAGCCTTAGTATAAGGCACTTGTTCAGCTGTTCAGCATTTAGCAAAATCTGGCATATAGTTCACATAGCCCCTCTCCCCCCACCCTTCCTGCCCATTCTGAGCAGCCTTCCCAGAAAGCCAGATTACAGTGGACTGCAACCCTTGGGGCTGCGAAGTGGGCACTCTGGTTCTGCTTAGCTTTTGAGGATTCTTCCTTGCCTTCTGCTGGAAAGATGGGGGCTGACTCCTCCCACCTGAGCTGGCAGGCTAACCAGTTGGCTCTGTGGATCAGTGGTGCCGACGCCCTGGCCGAGAGATGTACTGTCGATGCTAATGACTGCTGTGCTTCGCCTGTAATTATGCAGTCTCCATGCCCCCGGGGCTGCCATGGCATATTTGCCTGGTGCTGTTTGGTGGTTGATCCTACTGTCAGCGCTTAGCAAGAATTAACAGTGACGCTCCGTGCACCACAGTCATAACACTAAATCTGATCTGCATGTTTGTGATTCATTAAAAAAAAAATGAAATAAGGAAAAAAAAAAAACCCACTGTCGTCGCTGAACCCGCTCCAAGCCCATCATTGAAAGAAATTATGCTCAGTTGAAAGAGTGATTTGACGTCACGGAGGACCTACGTGCCGGTTCATGAGCTGCTGGAATTAGGAGACTGTGCTTCAGCAAGTGGAAACTCGATCCAGGCTTGGAAAGCTCTCTGCAGCCAGCAACCTGTTTTCCAGGTGTGGGTTGCTCACTTTCCAGATTTTGAAGATCCTTGGCAGGCCACCGCTGGCAGCTTATCATGATCCTCAGGGTCATGCCAAGATCCTTCTGGACAGTGTAGGTTCTGGAAACCGCAGCTTTCTTTCTGAGTTTCGTAAAAGTACAAATATAAACGGTGACCTGCTTTCAAGGACGAAGTCCCCAGCATGCCAAAATTCAATTAATTGTGGATGATGGGTTGATGTGTCACTTTTCCTGAGAGGTGAACCAACCAACAGCTATTCACTCCACCGAGGGGACCCATGACAGACCCAAGAAATGATTCCACCTAAGTCTAGCTAGGTGAACCAATGAGTTTATTGGGGTTACTTCCAGGAGCATAGGTGACTCAGAGGCAGCCATGTCATTGAAAAGCCCCACCCCTATATGGTTGACCACTCCTGAAACGTATATTTCCTGGAGTGCCCTATCTAACTTGCAGGCAGCTACACAGAAAAGCCTCCTCCTGGCTAGTAATTGTTTATTGCTTATATAAAGTGGAAAGGGCCTTGGAAAGTTTCTAAGTTTGGGGAGCTTCCTGAATCTGGTAAGCCTTCCTCCAGAAGTGTGTGCTACAATGGGAGGAGGTAACACATGTGCTGCTTGTGTGTTTCTGTGGCACCTCTCTTCTTCATGGCATGGCTAATTCAGCATTTCCAGGGAAGCCTTATACATGAAGGTAGAATTCACAAGGATAGCCCGTTCCTTTGGAGACCCAGAAGTCCTGTCACATGGCAGAAGCCAGGCTCTTGGGGGGTGGGTTGGGTTGTGTGTGTGTCAAGTCTTTCATAATTCCAAGAACCCTTGAGTAGGTAGGTGGTGGTTCCATGGTTCCATGGACTCTTGACTAGGGAGTTAGTGGCTCCATGAGCACAGAGTTGGGTCATGACAAATCCTCCCTTGTCCTGACTCTGAGTCAAGAAGGAAGGAGGAAAGTAAATAAGAGATAAGGGGATCTGATCTCTTGGCAGATTGAAGAACTCAGAAACAAAGGAGTAGACATTGTGTTCTCTCTCTCTCTCTCTCTCTCTCTCTCTCTCTTTCTCTCATCAAATTTATTTTCAAGTTGATACATAAAAACATAAAACTTGCACATATTAATGGGTTACCACAACCAGTAGTGTTTGTTTCAGTTGCTACTGTTCTATGCCCAACTACCCTAAACTTAGGAGCATAAAAACACACCAGATTTATTAGGCACAAAGAGCTATGGTTCAAGACTTTAAGTAGGGCTCAGCTGAGCTGTTCTCTTGCTCTCGTGCCATCTGAATTGGTGGTTGTGCAAGGTCTTGAGAACACAAGATGGCTTCCATCACCTGGTCGGTGTTTTGGAGATGTGCCATTGCCTGCTGCTTCCATTGTAACAACCATCCCGAGAGAACCAGGAGGAAGCTGTGTGGCGTTTGTTCAGCTTGCCTCAGCAGTCACATGGCCTCATACAGCCCTATAGCACAGTAGCGCTTGAAGGAATCAGGGTCCTACTTGGGTCCAAGGGAAAGAGACACAGACCCCAATTCTAACACAAATGGTAGCAAAAAATTTCAGGCCATTTTGTTTGTTTGTTTGTTTGTTTGAGACAGGGTTTCTCTGTGTAGTCCTGGCTGTCCTGGAACTCACTTTGTAGACCAGACTGGCCTCGAACTCAGAAATCTGCCTGCCTCTGCCTCCCGAGTGCTGGGATCAAAGGTGTGCGCCACCACGCGCCAGCTGCGGGCCATGTTTTAAAACAGCTGTAGTTTCTATTCTTAGACAGGTGTACATTTACCTTTATATTTTATAGGTCTGTTAATGACCCACTAATATTAAGATTTCTTTTGATCCTTCCAACAAACCTTCTGTTGAAGGTCACATGATTATACCCATTACACTGATAAGGGAACTGATTTTCATAGGGATGCTGTGATTTAATCAAACATGAGGCATAATGTCTGAGCCTTGAACTCAGTTTTCCAAATAATGGATTCTGAAGGTTAGGTGGTGTTATCATGAGGACAAAGAGTTGTCATGGCTCTTCAGCAGCAACCCTGATTCCTACCTTCCAAAACAGTGTCTTTAAATGCCTGATGAGCTGGTTTGGCTCCAGCCTTTAATCCCAGCACTCGGGAGGCAGAGGCAGGCAGATGTCTAAGTTCAAGGCCAGCCTGGTCTACAGAGTGAGTTCCAGGACAGCCAGAGCTACACAGAGAAACCCTGTCTCGAAAGCAAAAACAAACAACAAGAACAAATGTCCATGAGATGTTTTCAGGGAAGGTAATGTGGGTGTGGTGGGTGGGGCCCTTCCTTATGAAAAACCTCTGCAGCTACTACCTTTGCTCTTTCTCTTCACATCTTCCAATCCTCACCCAGGGAGGTGGGGGTGGGGTAACAATAAAATGCTAATTCATCGAATACAAATGTAGAGAAGGCAAGCACAGATAGAATGGCCGCTCACTGGGTAAATATTTGATCAGCAAGTAAAAATTCCAATTTGCACTATTTGTTCAAGGTGAAAAGTATATTAGGGAATGGATGTAATGGGGGTTAAGTAGGCCTGCAGAAGGTCTCCAGGACACCGCTCCCAGAAGCCCATGGCTTCTTACTAACCCAAGTGACATGCAAGACTGGGCTGGACAGCTCCAAGAGTTCCTGCAAGTAGCTGAGGTTAGCTGCTCCTCTTTACCTAACACACCCCCAGCTTCTCCCCCAGCTAGAGTAGCTCTACATATTCTGTTGCATTACCATACAAGCAGAAGTGGCTTTTGGCTATTTCCATTGCTTTACATCATCATTTGTAGCAAAGAAGTAGCCACACTGGCTCGATGTTGAGGGCCATATAGCTGGGAGATTGGGAATGTCTTTAAAGGAGAAACCAGGGCTAAATTTTGCCCAGATTTACTTCAGCCCTACATTGCCCCAGACCTATTAGCTTCTCCAGGACCCTTACCATTAATTTAGGGAGACAGTTGTGTTTCGATAAACCAAGAGCAATGCGTGTATCTGGACAATGCATGCACTATGTCAACAAAGGATGTGAGTGAGTGGAAGTTGGGGCGGCGTGGGACCAGCTCTGGATTCTCTGGAGGTGAAGCCAAGTGGCTGTAAAACTAGTTACAGCTGGCGCCTGGCAAAGCTGAGGAAGAAGTGGGCTGAACTGGAGGCCAGTGAGGACCACTTCCGCCACTGATGATGGTCCAAGCGGTGGCTGCTTTGTGGTCCTGATTGGTTTGTCCTATTTAACTGTAGCTGGTCCTGGGCTGCCCAGTGTCCTGGTGGGTGACACAATAAAGGTTAATGAGCAGTGCTGCAGAAAGCCATAAGTATCAGGCCTCCTGCAGTGCCAAGCTGTGGTGGCCTCTGGTTACTTGGAGGCTGCGCCAGAGTGGAAGAGAATTGCACAAGGATGAAATCAGAGCAGAGTTCTCCTCCCTGGGCCTTGGGTAATTTAGCAAATCAAACCCACCGGGGTTGGGATCAGGTCAGGCTGGGTACCAGGCACATCAGCCTCCAGAGGAACAGTGAGGGGTAACTGGGCCCAGAGGAAAAGCAAGAGACCTATCTGTATAGATGTGCTAAAACCCCCGAAATTCAGGATGTGGCTGACTCAGAGAAGCACAGCCTGGATTCCCCTTTTCGAAAGGCCTGATAGCCCAGCTGTGGGCCTTGCCATCTGTAGGCAGTTTCCAGCTGTGAGACGTTCAAGGTCAGTTTCAGCTGCTGAGAACACTTTGCTTAAGGTCACACTCTCCTAGGGTAGTCACTTTTACAAAGGCTTTTGGCTCAGAAATTGGACTTTCTGGAACTTTCTCCTCTAGATTAGTGGAGACTCAGCAGGGCCTGCATCTCAACTCAACTCAACTCAACTCCCCCTACTGTACCCAGTCCTGCTGTCTTCCCTCCTTCCCTTCATAGGCCTCTCCATCTCCCTGTAGTCCCAAACCTGTTCTTAGTGACTGCTTCTAGAGAGCTTAAGCTCACAGACAGCAGCATGTCTTTTAGTTATGAATTCCATCCCAGAAACCAGCAGAAGTGCAGATGCCATTGGATTAGAGTCTCTGGGGGGAATTGGTCAAGTTTCTCTTAAATTGTTCCAGAAATTTCTATAAATGTAAATTTCCACTGGACATATTTTCAGTTTCTTTGAGAGGTTATTCCAATAATTGGAGGCGATTTTCAGTGGTAGCGAACTCGGCTGGTGTGTGTGGTGCCCTGGGTTCCACTACAGTACTGAAGAAGAAAGAAGAAGAAAAGAAGAGAAAAGAAAAGAGAGAGCACTGGTGAGATGGCCCGGGGGTAACAGCTCTTGCCAGCAAGCCTGATTGATGGCCCAAGTTTGAGCCCTGGGACCTACATGGTGGAAGGAGAGACCCGACTTCTTCAAGTTTTGCCTTTTTACCTCTGCTTATCTATGTACACGCACTCGCACGTGCTCGAATACACATACAGTAATAAAAACATTTTTAAAAGACAGAATAATACATCTGTGAGGGAACACCCCCAGCATCAGCCTTCCAGATGCATGTCCTCCTGTCCTTCCTTCCCAGACTACCCTGCCCCATCCCCATCTTGCTGAAGCCCGCCCTTCTAGCACCTGTACCTGCAAAGGACACGTCTGAGCCCCGTGTGCCACTTGTCTTCTTTGTTCTCGGTGAACTGTGTCTCTCTGCCACGGGTAGCCATCAGTGTCCCTCTGTATACAGACTCCCCACCTCCCGCCAGACACCCAGCCTTTATTGTCAGTATGGGGACAAACCAAATCACTTTAATCATTGGTTCATCAACATGGCCATCACTGTTACCTTAGTCTCTCCCAATTAGATTCCAAGCCTTCATGATATTCTCTGTCTTCTTCCTTTGGCAAAGACAAAGGCCAACCTGGGACTCCAGCTGTCACCTCCGGAGGGCCTCCAGGGGAGGCCCAGTTCCCATCAGCAAGAAACTTCTCTGACCTGGTTGGCAGCTGCCTCCCTTAACACCAGAGGCCTAATTAATAGCTCCATTTTCCTCCTCCTCTTTCTCCTCTTCTGCCAGACCTTTTACCCTGACAGGTACCCCAGAGTCAGGGCAGGGTGGTACAGTTGTCGGGAAAGAGGGTAGATTTTCAGCCATCATATGCTAACAGCATGGAGTACAAGTTCTCACTTTGCATTCCCAGTTACGGCTAGCTCAGTTCAACATCTATTTATCATATATTGTGTGGCAGTGGTGGGTGGCTGACACCAGCAGGGTCTGCCAGGGTGCTGGAGAGTCTATTAGGGCCCAGTTTCAGGGACGGCCACCCAGGATCCTGCTCTTCTAGATCTAGCAGCTAGGAAGAAGGCTGGCCTGAGCCAGCTGCCAGATCCCCAGGGGCTTGCTTACTGGGGACTGGCTCCTGCCTTAGCCAGGATACTAGGGCGCAAGTGAGGCAGGTTCCTCTTGAACTCCCTCTCTGCTTCATTTCTACAATCAGAAAGGCAGCCCAGCCCAAATGAGATGCCCACATTTTATTGCTCACAGTGTTTTAGTTCTCATTTGGCTTCGTTTGGAATAGAGGTTTTACTAAGTGGCATAAATTGAGCCTAACAAATTTTAAAACTAAAACAGCAACACCCTCAATGCTTAAAACTGTAATTGGTGAGATAAAAAGTGAGTTGTAGTAGAGGGGTAGAAGGGATGGGAGGGAGGCAGAAGAAGAGGGGGGGGGATGGGCAGCCAGGCCATTTTCCCAACCCCTGTAGTCAATGCATAGGAACATCTCTAGACCCCAGGAGTACACAGTGCCATGTTTTTGTAGGTGTTTGTCCTTACAGCAGAGGAGACTTCCATCCAGCAGCCTGACTCTCTTTACCTGGACATTTGAATCCTATTTTGGAGGGGCTGACAAGACCTGAGAGTGAGGGGCACACTAACTGCTGGGAGAAGTGGTGCCCAGGTGGGTAGGATGGGAAAGGAGAGAAAGGGACAGTAGCCTCCGTTCTTGCTTCTGGGGTAAATTGTGGTGATGGGTAATAAGTGTGTGACAAGGACTTATGATCGTATCTGTCCCCCAAAGAGATAGCCAGGCCATAGCAGAGGTGCACCGAGTGTACTTTGGGGTACCTGGACTCTCATTTTCCTTTAAGGTTCCATAGGTGAAGATACTCTATGAAGAAAGAAGCATGAGTGACTAGGGAGCGTTTCTGGAGGGCTTTGGTATGGAGAGTGAGGGTTCTGGTAGCAGCCAGAGAGTTCATTTAAGGCCACCCACTGGCTACCCTAGCCAGGATTGATCACCCCCTCTCAGGAACCAGCCAGCACTTGATGGCTCAGGACTCGATTCTGAGCATGCTTATAGGAAGTTTTGGCCTGCAGACAGAAGGGGGGGGCTGCTTGGCAGCGGCCATCTCCAGCTGGCAGACAAGCTTTGCTCTGTGCGGTCACGGGTGACCTTGGCTGAGCCCCCAAATTCTCTAATTTTACTTTCTCCAGGGTGATGGCTACCACAACACTCTTGGCTTTGTTTTGTTTTGTTTGCAATGCTGGAGAAAAAAACTCAGGGCCCCCTGGTCTACCAGGCAAGTTCTCAGCTACTGAGTCACACCGCTGCCCAACCACAGAAGTCTTGAAAGCAGAACTAAGACATGCAAGATGAAAATGCTTTCATTCCCCCCCCCCAAGTTGTTATGACAATGCCTTGCTTTAGGACTGTACTTAAAACACAAGGTCCATCAAAATACTCAACCTCAGGAGGCCTAGAATGACAGCACAGTTGGTACAATGCTGGCTGTACATCCAGGAGGAACTGAGTCCCATCTCTAGCACCCACATAGAG
Source organism: Mus pahari (assembly GCF_900095145.1). Classification (NCBI taxonomy): domain Eukaryota; kingdom Metazoa; phylum Chordata; class Mammalia; order Rodentia; family Muridae; genus Mus; species Mus pahari. The sequence goes on along the minus strand of NC_034613.1, from coordinate 5,073,926 downwards.
ATCCCAGCATGGTGGTGCTTGCTTGTTATCCCAATACTGGGAGCCAGGGATAGGCAGATCCTGGAGTGCTCTTAATCATTAGGACATATCTCCAGTCCTGCTTTTATTTCTTTAGTGTATGTGAGGATATGAGAGTGTACAGATGCGCGCGCGCGCGCGCGCGCACATGTGTGTGTGTGTGTGTGTGTGTGCGCGCGCGCGCGCGCGCGCATGTGCACGTGAGCACCTCAGGAACAACACCCAAGGTTGACCCCCAGCCTCCAGATGTAGCTCCACATACAAAAATAAATGTAAAACCCAACTGCACCGAAATTGTTAGGGATCACTGAAGTGGGAACTGAGCCTTGGAAAGATGCGCATGGAACCGAGGTCCCTGTGTTTCTTCTTGGTCTAGGGCCCAAGCTGACACTCTGTGGTGACAGCTAGGTGCACTTAAGTCTCCCCTCACTGGCTCTTCTGGGGCTCATTTGTCTGATAGCACATGGCACACATTGGTCAAATGGCAACATTAGCTCTACAAACTGACCAGATGACAATGGAGCCTGTCATCCTCTGATCTTAAGTTTTTGTTCAAAATCTCAGAAAAGAATCTAATCTCTAGGTAAGAGATGAATTCTATCCTAGGTCAGATATGTTGTCCTAGCCAAGAAAGTTGTGTCGTGGGCACTATATATGTAGTCCCTAGCTTACCCTTAACAAGGATTATGGGTAGATAATCATCTCTACAATATGTGCCATTCATTCATGTGTGTGTGTGTGTCTGTGTGTGTGTGTACAAATAATTATCTATATATGCTGGTGTCGTAGTTATTGTTTTATTGCTGAGAGCTTTGACCCTGATCCAAAGTCAGAGGCAGAAGCAGAGAAAGGGAGGGGGGAAAGGAGAGGGAGAGGGGAAGGGAGAGAGAAGAGGAGAGGGAGAGAAGGGGAGGGGGAAAAACTGGGCCTAGCAAGGGCTTTCAAAACCACAAAGCTCACTCTCAGTGACATACCTCCTCCAACAAGGCCACACCTCCCAATCCCTCTCAAACAGTTCTACTCCCTGCATTCAAACATATGACCGTATACAGACCATTCTCTTGCAAATCGCCATAGCAGAGAAGCTCAACCCAGAGTTCTGACACAAGAAAAGTGCTCAGTGCAGCCATGTGTCACTTGATAGGACACAGACTAGGAAAATGTTGCTATGTGATTACATCATTTTATAAACATCTGAGAGTGTTCAAAATCTGAATGGTACAGGTTGACCTAATGCAATTCAACAGAGCTGTAAAAATGGGGTGCTTAACACTGCTGCTGCTGCTGCTGCTATGATGGGACAGACTGCTTTACAGTAGACAGTTTTTTTTTTCTTCTAGAAGAACTTACCTCTAAAATGATCAAAAATATAGTAAGGTAGATGCATAAGCCAATAACAGGCATTTAATAGCAATTATTATGTACCTTATATAACCACACAGCAGCACAGCAGATTTGTTAACACTGTATCACAGACACATGAGTAATATTCTATACTACCATGACACCAGGTCACAGGAACTTTTCATCTCCGTTACATTCTTATGGGATGATCATCTTATTTTTAGTCCATGGTCAAAGTTGCTTTATGCTGGCCATGACTCTACAAAGCACTCATCCGCCGAACTCCATCCTAACATACTTTTTCCTTCTTATTTTGAGACAGAGTCTCACTTAGTTCCCTAGACTGGCACATTTAAGTGGTGTACAAGCAAAATATTCACACATCTAAAAAATTTTTTAAGTTAAAAAAAAAAAATCTCTGAACCTGGTGGTATCTGTCAAATTTTCAAATGTGCATACTCCTTGATATAGTGATTCTTCTACTGGGAGTTGATGCCCCTTGCATGTGTTACGTCATGTTACAGGCAGCTATTGCTACAAAACCAACTGTGCAGGTTTGAATGAGAATGCTCCCTACAGGCTCATGTGTTTAAGCATTGGGTCCTCAGTTTGTGGAGCTGTTTGGGAAGGACTAGGAGGTGTGGCCTTGTTGGAGAAGGTGTGTCCCTGGGGGTGGGTTTTGAGGTCTCACAGGATTCCTAGTGTGCTCTCTATCTCCAGCTTGCCCTCTGAGATGTATCAGGCCTTTGTTGCACCATCATGTACTCTAAGCCCTTGTAATCATTGGTTGGCCTGGAACTCACAATGTAGAGCAGTTTTGTCTTAAACTCAGATACCCACCTGCCTTTGCTTCCAAAGTTCTGGGACTAAAGGCATATGCCACCATGCCAGGCACTGTTATTCTTGGTTTGTTGAGTGGTCCTATCGGTTTGCGTTAGACTAGTCTCATTTTGGCTAGGTTCCCCTGGTAGATCTGTGGTCAGCAGACAGATAGGCTGGGAAATGAGGCTCTGTTCCATACCCAGTATCGTCATCCTGTAGGCTAGCATGTTCCCAGCCAGCCCAGGTTTGCCTTATGCATTTGGAGACACACAAAGACGAAACAGTAACATAAAGTACTTTTAAAAGCAGCTGTTTACATCATTTGCTAAACAAGTCATGTGGTGAAGGGACAAGGAGACATACTGGTATCTTTAGTGAGAGGAGCAGACTGAGTAAAGGTCGAAGGGCAAGAGGCAAAGACTCAGTGCCATAGGCATGATCAATCTGCTTCATGCGTGAAACAACACAGGCATGTGGTTACTTACTGCAGCACTGCTGGTGACAGAACCAACTGAGACAGCCATCAGGAAGAGGCAGGCTAAATGAACCATGTCTACACTCTAGAAACATCTGTGGCTGGAAAAAAAAAAAAATGAAGAAGCGCCGTGTCTGGTTGGAGAAGTTCTGAAGGTAGACAATTCAACAAAAATCCCCAAACAAGTAAGTGTATAAGAATATGTATGTATGTATGTATGCATACATGTATATGTTTACATATACATATACATACACACACACACACACACATATATATATATGGCAAACTGTGAAGATATATAAGACTCTATGGAGCTGAGGAGAGGGTTCAATGGGTAAAAGTGCTTCTTGCCATGTGAGCATGAGAACCTGAGTTCAAATCCCCAGGTCTTGCTTTAAAAAAAGCCTGCCATGGCTGTGCATGCCTGTGATTTCAGTGCTGTAGGGGCTGAGACAGGTAGACCCCAGAGTGCACAGGCTATCCACCCTGTCAGAAACATAGAGGGTCAAGTTCAATGAGATACCTTGTTTCAAGGGAAGAAGTTGGAGAGTTATAGGGCAGGACACTCACCATCTTCTTGTAGCCTCCGTGTATGGGTGCATGCATCTACATACATGTGCATAGACATAGGTATATATCACAAATGCACAGAGAAAGAAACTGTGCATTTCTATCCATTACTGCTTGCATACATTAACTTTACAAATGAGCGTGGGTAGGGGCTCCAGATAGAGATAGAGGGGGCATTTTTCATTATAGGCATAAAGTAAGTCTCAGACTCCTACAATAACACAGATATAAAAATTAACACCAAACAGCTTCATGGGTGTGCTCACTAAATAAACAAGGAGAAAATACAAACAACGGACCTCTGTGGCCTCCAGAAATCTCTCTAGAGTTCTCTATAGAGAACTTGCCCATTACGTTTGAGGTTCTGGGTTTGAATTCCATCACACCAGTAAATAAGTACAAAATTTACATCACTGAAAATTAATAAATCAAAAGTAATACAGTGATCCTCCTGTCTCTGTCTCCTATGTGCTGGGCTTGTAGGCATGCACCACTCCTAACGTAAGTCTTGTGCTCGAACCTGCTTTTCTTTTGTTTGGTCTTTTAAGATAGGGTTTCCCTATGTGGACCTCGCTAGCCTTGAACTTGCAGTGATCCTTCTGTCTCTGCCTCTTAAGTGCCACTACTCCTGGCCTGTTTTGTGTTTTGTGGAATCATTTTGGAAAAAATATTATTTGTGGATGAAAGGACAAGTGCCTGCCCCTTCCTACCCCACTGGGTTGTGCTGTCCCCAAGGAATGACAACAGAATACCCCTCTGCTTCTGACCAGGCGCTGACATTTCTGAAGGATTCAAGAGTCTATGCGTTACTTCAAGCTGGGATGTATTCCTTAGCTCTTCAAATGTCAGCATGCCGCTCTGCTAGGACAGGATCCCATTTCTCAGGAAATGTCTAGAGCCAAGTGCCGATGGGTTTCTGTGATGTCACCAAGCTCTGGCAAGCAAGCAGCTCCTGAATAACAGCAGGCTCACTTGTGAGCCTGTGGCAGGGGCATAACTCAACAGGGCCTCTGTGCCAGGACTAAAACCACTTGGCGTGCCACTCTAGCAGTCTTATTTTCCTGCTCACTCATCCCCCTGCCCATAGGCTCCTATTGTACAGGTAGAGGCCAGAGCCCATGTCTATTTCTCTCTTCTATCTACCACCACCAGGACACAAGAAAGAACACTGGGGCTGTTGGCCTGGAGCTACTGGAAATTCTGGAAGCCTCTTGAGAAATTAAATGGTCATTCTATGCCTGTGCCTGTTCTGCAGCAATAAGCACTCATCAAATCCCTGGTACCGCGACTGTTCTCCATGGATCCACTGAGGATTGTGCCCGGAACCTCCACCCTACAAGGATGGGCAAGATTGGCAGCTAAGCAAGTGTTAATGTGAAAGTCAAAGGTTTGCTTTTTAGTAAGTCTTTCTTGTTGCAGGGGGGAAATAACTCAGTCCAAATGAACTTAAAAAAGAAAATGACCCCAAGCACTCACTCCATTTATAAGAGAAGCTGGCATCTCATAGAACTCTGGTAGCAGCAGGGTTTGGGACACAAGGAACCCAGGAATGTCTTTGCTTCCTCTTTCTCTCATGTCAGCTTCCTCTTCCTCTTCTTCTTTGTCTTTGTCTTCATCTTCCTCCTCCTCTTTCTCCTCCTTCATCGACAGACTCCAGCTCCAGCTACTGGGATTAGAGCTGACCATGCTGGATCCAAAAATTCCAGGGTAGGGTTTCATTGGCTCTGTTCTGGACCAACCAACTTTGGTGAGGGTCCAGTTACACATTACTAACATAGGTTGTCCTTGGAGGCTCCAAGATTTCTCAGAGACTCAAGGTTTGTGGAAGAGTTGCTAGTAACACTAAAAGTATCTTTTCCAGAGTGATACATAGCCCCTGCCTTTCTACTTGTTAGCGTCCTATGAATTGGTGTCCTTATTTCTTGATTTTTTTTTTTTTTTTTTTTTTTTGCTGTGTGTATGTGGTGACAGTGGAAGTGAGGTATGTGCACAGGGTGTGTGGCTTTTGTGCTGGTGTGCTATCAGGCCAGAAGGCATTAGATTCCTGAAGCTGGAGTTACAGGTGGTGCTGGGAACTAAACTTGGGTCCCCTTCAAGAGCAGTTTGTGCTGTTAATTTCTGAGTGATCTCTCCAGTTCTACTTTTTAAATGTGTATTTTAAAAAGAGTTTGAGATAACCTAATGACATCATTTCTCCCTTCCTCTTTTAAAAAATTTTTACACTTATTTACCTAGTGTGTGTACAGGGGGACACACAAGTGCGTGGCATGCTTGTGGAACTAAAAGGACAACTTGTTCTTCTCTCTTTCAATCGCGTGGGTTCTGGGGATCGGTCACAGTTGTCAGGCTTGGTGGCAAGCGCTCCCTTACCCACTGAGCCAGTTGCCAGCTCCTATATCTAGTTTCCACGTTGCTTTTCAGTGTGGCTTCTTCTCAATGATTGCGTTCTGCTTCTGGGAGTTTTAATGTTCTCTGTGAGCTTTCCTCTGTGATGGATGATCGCCATAGGAAGCTCACTGCTGGCATCTTGCAGGTCATGTATGGTGGGGCGAGGGTGGTCACTTGGTTGTGTGGATTGGAGGGGAGGCTCCAAAGGCCATGCAATGGTAGACATCCATCTCAGAGAGTTTAAGAAGAGCCCTGGACGATGAACAAGTGTATAGTAATTACTCTACCCGATGGCCACATCGCCAAGCAAAGGAGTACTTTTTAACTTTCATTCATCTGTATCAGAGGAAGAAACAGCCTTACTAGGTGCTGGCCCCGGGGCCTAGAGGGAATGGAGGGGTAGAGGCCTATAAGTCATTGCTTTGCCTGCTACTTCTTTTAGTCAGCAAGGATGCTGGCAGGGCTCAGGGCGCCTGGTGGCACCTGGATGGTACCCATGTGAGTTCTTTGGTAGAAACCAAAGAAGAAGGGGCAGGCTCAAGGCTGCAGGCTGAGAAGGACATGTAAGGACATTTTAAAAGCCTTTCTTCTTCCATTCCGCTTCTCTCCACCCACCATCCCTTGATATCTTACCTCATGTCAGTCCTCAGTCTTCCTTGGGTCTCCCCACTAATCTTTGACTGCCTTCTAGAATCCATATTGCCTTCTTAATTTGCTGGAGTTTCTAGGTATGGGACAAAGACCCAGTAGCCCAGAATAGCATACCTCTTGCCTTGGCTGACTTTGACCTCATACTTTCTTTTGAACTTGGCTTCTCCCCGGCATCTGCTCAGTTCTGGCTTCGGTTGAATTCAGCCCAGCTGCTGTCCTACTTCCTGATGGCTTCACAGAGCAGGGTTTAGCCTCTTAGCTCCTTTCTGGATATCTGATCCCTAGCCATCCCTGGTGAGCGGCTTTATCTCTCATCTCAGGGTTAAACAGCTTGGAACACACTCTCTGTGGCTGGCAGAGAACTTACACATCTGCCAGAGGGCACTGCCATTGAATTCATAACTCTGAGTGGAGAGGACAAGCTGCTGACGTCACTGTTCTTCAGCCCTAGGAAGAGAAAGGTGTGCGTGTGTGTGGGGTCCCAGATGAGTGACAACCGTACATGGATATGGGTCATTCAGAAGAATGCCCTGGATTGGAGGGGAGGAGCTTGCCAAGGGTGGTGAGGATGGCAGGTGTGGACACTCAGAGGGCTCTGGGCCAGTGGCTAGTTACATGGCGACAGGAGTGTTTCAGTATTTTAGTAACTGGTACAGCTGTCGCAGCCATGCATTGCAGCTGAATGTCAATGCAGGTTGTAGGTGGCAGTGAGCAGCTGGGCTGTCACAATGACAGTAAAAGCAGATGGAGTGGTTATAAACTCCGACAGGAGAAATTTTGTCTTATCACTGGAAAACTTATATCACTATCTTTTACCAAGGAGGGGGTGGGCAAACTGTAAGCTGGGTAGCAACAGGACTTCACAGTGGACCAGGAGGCTGCCATTGGGGAATAGGCACAAAGGAGGGTTTTGAGGCTCTTTTTTATTTTATTTTATTTTTTCTTGTTTGCTAGCAAAGACTCCCAGGTTATCTGCAGCCATGATAAAGGAGAGACCTTTCTAGAGCCTTTTCTGTGTGCCAGGTGTGGTGCTAGAGTTGGCATCACAAAGATCAAGAGGTTGGCTCCCTGCTTCCCTGAAGTTCATAATAGTATCACTGGAAGTGTTGTGGCTTGCATAGGAAATGTCACCCACAGGCTTGTTTGCTGAATGTCTGCTTCTAGTTGGTGGCGCTATTTTGGGTGCCCGTACACTGGTGGCAGGTCAGGAGGGGAGTGGGACTTGAACAGTTGTGGCTGGTTGTAGCCACTCTCTGCTGCTCGGCTCTACCATTCCTTTCCTCGATGGTTGATCACCATAATCAACTTAACAGGATTTCAAATCACCATGGAAACAAATCTCTGGGCATGCCTGTGAAGGATTATCAAAATTAGGTTAATAGAGATGGGAACGCCCACTCTACGTGTGGACAGTGTCGCTCTATGGGCTGTGTTGCTAAGAGTAAAGGGAAAAGAGAGCAAACTGGGCACTCTGTCTTCTTCCTGACACTTGAGATAATATGACTGGTTGTCCCCACTCCTGTTGCCTCGACTTCCCCAGCATGACAGACTGTACCCTCGAACTGTGGGCCAGAATAGGTCCTTCTTTAAGTTGTTTCAGTCAGTGTGTTTTGTCAACACAAGAGACCAATACATATCTTTTCCATAATGAATTAAGACTCCAAAACTCAGCCGGGTGTGGTGGCGCACGCCTTTAATCCCAGCACTCGGGAGGCAGAGGCAGGTGGATTTCTGAGTTCGAGGCCAGCCTGGTCTACAGAGTGAGTTCCAGGACAGCCAGGGCTATACAGAAAACCCTGTCTCGGAAGAAAAAAAAAAAAAAAAAAAGACTCCAAAACTCTGGGCTCAAATAAATCACATCCCTCATAAGTGTTTCTGTCATTTTTTTTTTCACAGCAACATAACAGCAGCTAATATTGCAGGGTGGTGGTGGCAGTGGTGGCAGTGGCGACACAGGCCTTTAGTCTCATGACTCCAGGAAGAAGAGGCAGGCAGATCTCTGGATCTCTGTGAGTTCAAGATCAGCCTGATCTACAAATCATGTCCAGGGCAACTAGGGCTTGTTACAGAGAGAAACCCTGTCTCAAAAAACAGAATTAAACAAAGCAGCTAATACAACTAAGACAGTTATGGTGGGGTTTAGGGTACCTAACCCAGAAGATAACAAACAGACCAGAGAGTATACCAGGCACACTGAATGAACCCGCAGAGGGAAGTGCTGAGCGAGCACTTAGGGGGTAGCAGTTTGGGACCGGTATGGCTGCGGAAAGGACTTCCTGTTCAAAAATGGATGAAATCAGTCTTGGAAAGCTTTTCTTTTGCTTCTAGAAATCACTACTTGCTTGTGATCGTCACCTCCAGACATCGGGTCGGGTCGCTGCCTGTCCTTGAAAGTACTCAGAGCCTCTCACCTTGCCAGTGTGAAGTCAGCGCTGCTTAGCTGTGCTCTGCTGGGATCAGAGCCAGCCAGAGAGGGCCAAGTTCAGAGGAGCTCTGGGGGGGGGGGGCTGCTCTGGGCATGCTCCTTCCGAGGTTTCTCCAGTGCCACAAGGAGCTCACCTCTCTTTCTCAGAGGGGCAGCCACAAATCAAACTGCTGACTCGCAGAGAGAAGGCTGGTCTCTCCAGGTGAATGCCAGAGTGTCACTTGCCCCTTCTCCAGGGACTCCACGTGGGAAGATGAGTTTTGGCGACGGTCCAGAGCTAGAAGCACTTGTTCTGCTCTAAGACATCCTCAGGGCTTCCAGACACTGCAAGATCAAAGCACTGCGTTGCAAAGGCTTTAACCCCACAATTCAACATGGTGCCCTCGTGCCTTCCCTGAAGGCTGTGAGATGAATCAGAGGGTTAAAAACAAAAGAATGAACCACGTGTGGGGCACATGCCTTCCCACTCAGCACTTGGGAGGCAGAGGCAGGCAAATCACTGTGAGTTTGAGGCCAGCCTGATGCACAGAATAAGTTCCAGGATAGCCAGAGAAACCCTGTCTCAAAAAACTAAACAACAACCAAACCAAATCTAAGTGCAGAACAGTTCCCAATACCCTCTACCATTCTTTTAGTGTGTGTGTGTGTGTGTGTGTGTGTGTGTGTGTGTGTGTGTGTGGTTTTTTAAAAACAGACATGAAATTCATCATCTTAGCCATTAACAATTTTATTTTTATTTATGTTTATGCGTGTGTCTGTGTGAATGTATGCCATATATGTGGGTGCCTATGGGAACCAGAAGATGGTATCAGATCCTCTGGAGCTATAATTATAGAGGCTTGTGAGCTGCCTGATATGGGTGCTGGGAACTGAACTTGGGTCTGCTAAAAGAACAGTAAGCACTTTTAACTATTGAGCCATCTCTCAGCCTACTCTAAGCCTCAATTCCATGGTAACAAATACATTCTCAAGGTTTGCAGTTATCCCGCAGAACTCTTTGCAGTCTGTAAAACTCAAACTCTCTATCCGTTAAACACTAGCTCCTCCCCAGTCCTGGCTCCTGCTCCCAGCCCCTGGTATCCACCACCCACTCTCTGTTTCCGTGATTGCCACTTTGGTATCTCATTAAAACAGAGTTTCCTTAGGGCAGGAACTCATTTTATAGGCGCCACACAGGTGGGATCCCATTCAAGTCGTCAGATTTGCAAAGATGACGCCTGAAGGCACATACCCTGTCCTGATTTGGTCCCATTGGCGTAAATACATGTCCTAGCATACACTCATGACCTAGCTAAGAGGTTAGCCTTTCTCCTGGGTTGCTATCGGAGACTGAACACTATTCAACCCAAATGTTGGGGTTATGGTGGTTTGAATACGAATGGCCCCTAGAGATGCATAGATTTGAATGCTGGGCCATCAGGGAGTGGCACTACTTGAGACAGATTAAAAGGTGTGGCCTCGTTGGAGGAAATATGTCACTGGGGGCTTTGAGGTTTCAGGAGCTCAAGCTACTGTTCCTGCTGCCTACATATCCATATTTAGAACTCTTAGCTCCTTCTTCAGCACCATGTCTGCCCATGAACTGCTACTCTTCCTACCATGATGATAATGGACTGAACCTCTGAACCTGTAAGTCAGCCCCAATTAAATGTCCTTTAGAAGAGTTGCCTTGGTCATGGTGTCTCTTCATAGCAGTAAACCCCCGAATAAGCCAGGGGTTTCCCAAATAAATAGTCTGAAAAGCTGTTAGATAAAGTAAGGCTCTAGAAATTAAATGGAGCCTTAGTTTTAATTGTTTGCTATTGACTATTTTTTTGGTTGCCCTCCACCCTCCACTGTGGCTGATTCTTCCAACTCTTAATGACAAGCTGCTTTTATTTCTGTTTATTTATTTTGGGCTAGGGCTTAGGCCTTGAACATACTATGTAGCCAACGATGACCTTAAACACCTGATTTTCACTCCTCTGGAGGGCTGGGAGGCATAAATTTACTCTCTCTAGGAAACACACTTAGTATTTTCTGTGGTGCTGGAAATCAAACCCAGGGCCTTCTGCACCATAGGCAGGTACTCTACCTACTGGACCACATCCCCAGTCCATGAAAAACATTTTCCTTTTTTGGAGACAGGATTCCATTACATACCCCCGACTGGCCTGCAACTCACTATGTGGACCAGGCTGGCCTCTGCCTCTGGAGCTCTAGGATTAAAGAATGTGCCACGCATGCCTGGCCACCATGAAGAACATTTTAAAAATAAACATTTCTTCTATTTCTCTCTTTGCAGCCACATCCTTCTTTCTTTTTATCCTTTGAACATTTGAACATTTCCTGTTACTTGCAGCTGACAGAATTTCATCCTGACACTGGGCCTGTCACCAGCTTGAGCTCCTCACAGGGACAGACCTGCCTTTAGGGGCATACTTCTCAGCTGCCCATCCTCTATCCCTTTCTACCCACTGCCTCCTCATCCGTCTGAGCTGCTTTACTCTGGGAGAACCCAGTGGCTGTGTGTGTGTGTGTGTGTGTGTGTGTGTGTGTGTGTGTGTGACTGCCTCATTTATGTTGATTGCCAACTTTCTTGCTGAAGCTCTTTTTCTTCTTTGGTTTCTAGGGCTCTGAGTTCCATTGCATACTTCATGTCTCTGGTCTGCCCTTGCTATGTTTAATGTACCGGGAGCTTCTTTGGCATTCCTCCTAATTCAAGATATTGTATTTCCCAGAGACATAACCCCAGTCCTTCCATGATTTACTGTATTCCTCACAGTGTCCTCACCATCATCATGGCCACCACTACCCTCTTCTCCATCTCCACCACCATCATCACCATCCTCACTATCATCCTCACCATCACCACCATCCTCACCATCACCACCATCATCGTTGCTTCTACTGTCAATTCACAAATATAATGTCTACTCTTCTAAGCCTCATAACCATCTCACAAGGTAAATATCATGCCCATTTTCCAGGCAACAACACTGAAGCTCTTAGACGTTATTCACGTTCGCCTAAGAACAACGAGCTAGGGACTGGAAAGATGGCTCAGCAGTTAAGAACAGTTGTTACTCTGGTTGAGTGTTGGATTCCCAGCACCCACATGGTGCATTACAACCATCTGTCAGGGGATCTGACATCTTCTCTGCAGAGCCGGGCATGCACATGGTGAACAGATATACATGGAGGCCAATATTCACATGCACCAAACAAAATCGTTTCTAAAAGAACTAAAAATAAGCTAGTGAAATTTACTTTAAAACGAGGAGGAGGAAGAGGAGGAGGAGGAGGAGGAGGAGGAGGAGGTGGTAGATGTCAATAATGTTGAAGTCCTGGCTCTCAATACACTAGCCTTCTCCTTTCTTAAAATGCTATAGAGCACAAGCCTTTAATCCCAGCACTTGGGAGGCAGAGGCAGGCAGATTTCTGAGTTCGAGGCCAGCTTGGTCTACAGAGTGAGTTCCAGGACAGCCAGGGCTACACAGAGAAACCCTGTCTCAAAACAAACAAACAAACAAACAAACAAACAAACAAACAACGTCCCTCAGGACTCATTCCTCATCCCTCTTCCTCAGACAACAGCAGGCCAGGCCCTCATCACTGAGGACTAGGTTAATAGGTCAGCCTCCTAATTCCTTCCTTCAGGGACCTCCCCTCCCCCCACTGGCCTACAGTATGCCTGTCTGTCAAGCAATGTAGCTTTAACTGAGCCTCCCTTGGGTCCCTGCTAAGATACTTAGGGTGGCTCCCTGATACCTCTTGGGCCATGGTCTGGTTCTCAAAAGACTTCTCCACCTGGGCCCATGCTCTTGGCTCCTCAATGCCTCACTGTTTGCCAGGATTCAGAAGCCAGGTGGAAATTATTAGTGTTCACCAACAGTCCCTGCTTCCGGGCATGAGGGGAAATTTCAATTCTCTTTTATGATTTTCCTGCTCTCCGCAGTTAAGTGGAGGCAGCCACGTGATTAGCTCTAGCCAATGAAACCAATCTGGGTGTGTGTTACTTTGACATTGAAGCAATGCAAAGGCCCTGCAGGACTTTCCCACTTGCCTCTACCCCTTGCTGGGATGCTCTGTAGCAGTGTTCCAGATGGTGGATCCCCCATTAGCCGGAGTCCCTGAGTGACTCTATGGAGCAGAACAGGTTCCTTCCTGCATCCACCGACTTGCAGTGAACCTCAAGTGGGGATGAAATTATTCTGTTGAGCTATTGAGATCTGGCGGTTGTTCAGCGGCTTAAAACACACTGGAAGCTTGTGTCTTTGCCCATATTCACGTAGGTCAGCAGGAGCCTCCTCTCCTGGTCACCACTCAGGTACTCAGGTAGACAGAGTGTCTATCTTAGCATAGGCTCTGTGATTAACTCCAAGGGGAGGGAGCCTACCGGAAATGAAGTGTGTTGAAGTGTGTGTGTGTGTTTTGTCTGCATATATGTTCACTACATTTATGTCTGGTGCCTGAGGAGATGAGAAGAGGGCATCACCTCCTCTGGGATGGACATAACTGGTGGTATTTGAGCCACTGTTTGGGTGCTAGGACCCAAACCCGAGTTTTCTCTGCAAGAGCAATAACTCTTAACTGCTAAGCCATCGCTCCTGTCCCACACCTTGACTCTTAAAGCTTTCTTCCCCCTCTGCCTCTTTTTTATGGTAAAAAGAAAATGTATGTTTAGAACTAGCTAGCTGAACTCAGTTTAGATGACCCCAATTTTGTTGGCAACACCCAGAGCATCATAATCAGGAACCAACCTAACATAGGCCTTCTCTCCTTCAGGCCCTATCAGGGTATGGGCTTTGGCCACGTCAATGTCATAGAGTTTCTTCACAGCCCGTTTGATCTGCTGCTTGTTGGCCTTGACTTACACAGTGAACACAAGTGTGGTGTTGTCTTCTGTCTTCTCCATGGCTGACTCAGTGGTCAGGGGCAATTTGATGATGGCGTCGTGGTCTAGCTTGTTTCTCCTGGGCGTGCTCTTCCAAGCGTATTTGGGCTGCCTCCAGAGATGCAGGAAGGTGTGTGATGCATGGATCTTCTTTCTGTGGCTGTGGACGCCTTTTGGCACTGCCGTCTTAGCTTTCAAGGCCTTTGTTTTGGCTTCGGCTTTGGGAGGTTCCTTCTTAGTTCCTTCTTAGATGGAACATAAATCATTTTGCTTAACTTTTCCTTGACAGAATTAAGTTCCTGACTTCAAAAGGGGCCAGAAACATAATTTTACAACACGCTGAGAGAGTAGGGAGCTAGAACTGTTGGTGAATAGTGAGTAGCGTGAACATTGTGACTAGACAACGGCAGATGGACTGGTCTACATGTCCCACTCTCTCCAGCCTCTGCAACTCACCCCACACCCTTTTCTTATGTTTCACCCATGACTTCTAATGCCCCCTTCACCAGGGAGCTCCCCTTGGTATTTCCAGAACAATAAGAACATCACTGGGTTCTTTCTTATTCCTAAACTTTTAGGGCTTTTATGGCAGTAAAACTTCAACTGGTTATTCACTGGTTCAAATATAGGTATTAAGACCAGTTCTGCTTTTAACAAACACACTCAGCTCCATATATCCACACATACCTATATCTAAATCAACACTGATTCACTTTATCTTGTTAAAATGATCACTGGATGGCTGCCCATGTACACCAACGATGGGCTCAGTGCTCCTAGATGTTTGTGGAACTGGCTTGGAGTTCACATCATATCTGAATCCTTGTCTGCCAGGGTGTGATAATTGGGCTTCTTTTATTTGTACATGCAAGAACTGAATGGGTTAGCTTGGAACCTCAGCAGTTATTATCATTCCTCCTGAGATCTCTATAGATAACTATCTAGCTTCTGAAGGTGGGTTTGATTTCTTATTAACAGTTCAAAAATCTCTCAGATCTTTAGAGGAGCCAATGCATCCTGTGCTCATGGTCTTCAGAGGGACCTTGGGTAAAGGTCTTGAAACTGCAGAAAGGTGCTGTATGGCCCAGGAGAGATTAAGGTGTAGCTTGTAGGTAGGCTCTGTCTTGGAGAAGGCTAGGGAAGAGCTCACTCAGGTTCACTTCCCAGCCAGTGATTCAGGAGATAAAGGGGTGACATGTGTGTACACCACTGTCTAGATGGGCCATTCTGTAGGATGGTGTACAGACTCTCAGAGGGACCAAAAAGGGTCAGGCTTCCATTCTCTACAGCAGGGATCTATCCACAACACATGCCATTTTGTCTTGTGGTCCCCTTCTTATCTCACTTTTGGTCTCAAGTGTACCTTTTAGACTCACCTTCCAAACAGACTACCCTGTTCTTAGGGAATCCAAGCTTAAGATAAGGGCAAACAACAGCTCAGTGCAATGAAGCTGCCTCCGACAGGCCTGCCTCCCTCCCCTACCTTCTCCCCACCTCTTTTTCTTCAGAGTCTCATCTTATAGCCCAGGCTGATCTTGAACTTATGGAAATCTTCCAGGTTCAGCCTCTCAAGGGCTGGATCACAGGCAGAGCCACTAGTCTTGCCTTTGGCAGTCTTTCAAAAGAGTCATTTCATAAGGTTTTGAACCTTGCTCTCATGGTTGAAATAAGTCAATGGCTTCAGAAGAAGCCAGCAGCAAGGGAGATATCTTTGGGTGCCTGTGTCCCAGGAAGTCATCGAGAGGCAACCACATTATTGGCTAGGAGGTGGGCTGGAAGCAGCCCTTCCCCAGCCTTCTCCAAGCAGAGTCTACTTACAAGGCACACCTTCCTTTTTTTCCCCAGGCTGGATAGCACCTTCCCTCAGTTCCAAGAACTACATCCAAGGGACCTCTGAGGCCCATGAGCAGAGGGTGCATGCCTGGGTACCAACAGCTTCAGTTACTTTAGCTCCATCTCTTCACTCTATAACGCTCCCTACTGTAGAGTATTTTTGTGAAGGATGTGATTGGCTGGGGTGGGGGTGGGAGCAGGACACTGTACTTTGGCTTGGTGGCAGATCTGACACGTAAGCTCTGGGTAGCTGTACTGGCTAGTTTTGTGTCAACTTGACACAGCTGGAGTTATCACAGAGAAAGGAGCTTCAGTTGGGGAAGTGCCTCCATGAGATCCAGCTGTAAGGCATTTTCTCAATTAGTGATCAAGGGGGGAGGTCCCTTGTGGGTGGTGCCATCTCTGGGCT
>NC_034613.1:5055054-5057232 GCF_900095145.1 Mus pahari | reverse complement strand
GGTGGCTCATAACCATCCGTAACAAGATCTGACGACCTCTTCTGCAGTGTCTGAAGACAGCTACAGTGTACTTACATAAAATAAATAAATAAATCTAAAAAAAAAAAAAAAAAAAAAAGAAAATGAATTCATTGGAGAAGTTTCTCAATTTTTTGGAAGGTCACCTGACAATGGGGGACATCTGCTGCACTAGTGAGGGTTAGACTGAGGTGGTGATTGCAAAATGACCTCCTAGCCTCTGTACCTTTTCTTATATTTGGATGAACAGTTGGCATTCTGATAATAATCACTGCTTTCTCGTATGCTGGGTAACCTCTCTGATGGCATCCTGAGTTTTTGACCAATGGATAGTTTATTCTAACCCTGGCTACCTTGAGAACCATCTGAGTTGAACTCAATCCTACAAAATAAACTCAAGTTCTAGGTGTCTTGGTACATCCCTGCAATCTCAGAATTCAGGACATGGAGATGGGAAGATAAGGAGCTTGAGGCTAGCCTGGGCTACATAAGATCCTGTCTTAAAAAAAAAAAACAAATAAAACAAAATGAATTTCAAATTGGGACTGGTGACACAGGTCCTCTATTCCCAGTTACTCAGGAGGCTGAGGCAGGAGGATTGAAAGTTTAAGGCCAGCCTGGCCTACTTTGTGAGAGCCTGTCTTGGAAAATAAGAAAAAGTGTTTGTTTGTTTGTTTGTTTGTTTGATCGATTGACTGATTGATTGATTGATTGATTGATTTTTAAATAGGGTTATAGTTCAGTGGTGGAGTGCTTGCTGAGCACATCCAAGGTCCTGGGTTCAATTTCAGATTTTAGTCATTTTTTTCTGTGCTCAGCAGTACATAGTGGGTAACACTAAGTCTGTTCACCTCCTTTCTTTTTATCTTTCAGTTTTCTGAGACAGGGTCTAGCTATGTAGCTCTGGCTGGTTTCAAATTCTTGGCCCTCTGCTGTAACCTAAGTGTCAGGAATACAGGTGTATGCCACCATGCCCTGTGCTCTTTTAGGAGTTGGTTGGCAACACAAGGAACCCCTCTGCAGGCGCTTGACATGAATAAAGAGTGGTCAAAGAGAAGTCATCTTAGCTAGACTGCAGACATCCAGACAGTCACCCCACAGGGCTGCGAGCTCTGAAGACTCTGCAATTGAGAAGGAACAGAACCCAGATTTAGCCAGTTACTATTATCAGCAGGGAAATCGGCTAAGAATGTGGAGCACTCAGAGCTAAACACAGCAATGGGGCCTCTGATTCAGCCAGTCATTGCAAAAGGACTGCTGGCCTTTGCAACCAAGTCCCAGACCAGCATATTTTGGGGTCAGAAAAAAAAAATCCATTGAAATTCTCTCTAGCTGTTTGAGAATTGTTGAGAGTAAGATTCGCGCTCCAGCAAGAGCCATCAGAAAAGCCCGTCCCAAGTCCCCAAACCACAAAAGCAGCTCTCTGCCCTCCTCATTCTTAGCTGACTAAAGTAATCTGAAGCCAGCTTCAGAACACTGGCTTTGGTGAAGGCAGGTGATGCTGTTTGGTGGACAAAAGTATCTGCCTCCTGGGGTGGGGTGAGGGAGTGCCCAGTTCCTTACTCATGTTCAACTTTCCCTTCCCCAAACTTCCCTGCATCATTTTCTTTCATGCCAGTTAGATGAGTAGGGTTATTGGCACATCTTACTTGGTACCATAGGGTCCTTCTACCTCTGGGGTTGCCAGGTGACAGAAGAGATGCAAAATAAGTCCCTAGAAAAATGGTACCTTTGGAAGCTGTTTGTCTCTAGGTCCTCAGGGCCTCTCCATCTCTCACTCCCAGTTTCTGCCTTACTTAAATTGTCATCAAAAGGAGTAAGAAAAGGCCAGGTAGGGGGCCGAGGGAGACAGCTCAGTTGGTTAATGTGGCTGTGCCACACAAGCGTGAGGACCCGAATTTAAACCCCAGAACCCATATAAAAACCAGGAGTGCTGGGGAGGGTTTGCAAGCATGGGGAACTCACAAAGATCCACCCAGCTTGGGTGACTTGATGAGCTATGGTCTCACTGAGCCCTTGTCTCAAACTAAAAGCAGATACATCTGATGTTGACATTCGGCCCCCATATGAGCATGCACAACATACATACATACATACATACAGACAGACAGACACATAGACACACACACACACACACAGAGAGAGAGAGAGAGAGAGAGA
>NC_034613.1:5011394-5055034 GCF_900095145.1 Mus pahari | reverse complement strand
AGAGAGAGAGAGAGAGAGAGAGAGAGAGAGAGAGAGAGAGAGAGAGATCTCCCCAAAGCCTGAACATCTAAGCTCGTAAGGCAGAACCAGCAGTTTCCATCGGAGAAGCTAGCCAGAGTAGAAGCAAAGGACAAGGGAAATTATTCTTTTCTCCCTGTGATAAAATTGAGTTAGTGCTGGCTGCATTAATGTCCGTTTGGAGTGTGAAAGGGCTGCGGCCCAGTTAAAGATGGGGTTGGGGCTGGGGAGGTGAGGCAGCTGCTGCCTCGCCTCCCTAGCCCATAGCATTTCTTCCCTTCCTTTTCAAACAGAACCAATAGTCCTCCAGGCAGTGCACTGTCTGGCCCCAATTTGTAAAAGGTGATCTCACTGGAACCTCTATGTATAGGGAGAAAAGCTGGGGGGCTGTGGTTAAGGATGTGTGTGGGGTGCTCTGGACAAACCTTCTGTTAGGACTGGTATTTGCCTCTTCATCTGTACAGCCAGTGGGAGCGGAAGGGAGGCCAGGCTACAGGGTGGGGGATGGGAGAGAAAGCTTCCTGCTTGGCATTTGCAAGCTGGTGGGGAGCGTGCTGCCTCCAGGTTTCAGGCAATCACAAGGCCCATTTGCTCTTGCAGGTTCATTAACGAGGCCCGCGGGAATGACAATTGCCTTGTCCACCGTGTTAACTGGACAGAAGGAAGAGAGAAAAGTCAGTAAGGGGAGAGAGCAATGGTCAGGTTCCTGCTCAACTGGCGCTGCTCCTCTGAACTCTACTGGTGACCTGCCCACAGCTGCCTTGGCTGTCTGTCACTGGGAGGGGCAGGTGGGAGGTGGGAAAGGAGTGTTAAGGGGGTGTTGTCAGTTCCATGGGCTCCCCACTTCACACACACACACACACACACACACACACACACACACCCTTCTTTCATTTACATCTGATTCCAGGCCATTTGCTGGGCCCCTGGGTCACTCCTAGACATATTTTCCCAAGTGATGGTTCCCAGAAAACATCTCTGAGAGGAGAGCCAAGAAGCAGGGAGCCCTCAAGGCCGTGCCATCCATCCTTTCTGCCCAGTCTCACCTCCTTCCAATCTTCCCCGGTTCTGTCCTAGGCAGCTATTGTACTTCAAGTGTGGACAGAGAGGCCCTTTGACAGGGGCCCACAGCATCCACTGGACAGTTGTGTTCCTAGGGACCCTTGCTCTAGAACCTATTGTCCTTTGCTATCCTCCAAGGTGCTATGAATTCTCAGCCAGCACTTCTATTTGCTGGGCAAACAGACAATGAAAACAGTACAGCGCCAGGAGGCTTGGAGGCTGGCACTTGGCCAGAGGCCCTGGCAGCACAGCGTAGGGATGGTAGAAAGAGTATCCAGTTGGGAATTATTTAGTGCCCACCTGCCTTTTCCCCTGTACTAATGGAAAGCACGTCAGGATGAGGGCAAAGAATGCCGGGGACCTGGGGACCATTCTGTCCTGCTGCTTGTTAGGAGAGCAGAGCCCTGGCAAGAGGTTACTTGGGGAAGCTGGATGATGTTATCGACCAAATTGGGGTTTGGGGATTATCTGTGGATTTCATTTATCTGTGTTTTCCCTGGTCTCTCTTGTTGTAGGTAATTAAGAGCTGATTGCTGGTAATTAAGAGTTGTTGAGAGAGGCGGCAGGATCCAAAAAGGAGAGGCACACAGTTTGTCTTCCTTTGGACAGACTCCTGCCCCCTCCCCACCCCTGTCTTCCCCCTCCTCGTGTGCCTCCTGCAGGGAAGTGGCCTCAGAGAGCAAGTCCCAGCTTGTCAACTGGATTATTTATTTGTAAATGCTTCTCTGCTTTCTTCCCCTTTCTATCGCCAAGCCTGGAGCTGAGCCAAGCCTTGTTCGGGTGGGTTTTAATTTGACCTCCCCACACTCAGGTGGCCTAAAGAGAGAAAGCCTTTATTTTTTACAACAATAGCCTTCCTTGGGCTCCTCAGCAAGATAACAGTCACAGCTGGCTGAACGGTGATCTTGAGAGCGATGTTGTCTCTTTGGGACTGAACTGCCTTGTTCATTCTTCTTGGCTGTGGGCTTCTCTCCTGGGATGAGTTGGGAGAGTTGATTCTACACTGTCTTGGCATTGAGCAAGGGATATGTGTCCACATAACTGCCTTCTGTTTCCAGAATCCACCCACTGGTCTTGCTGGCTTGGATTTGACCATGGACTCTAATGTTCTGGGTGGTCATGGCCTCTAGTTCAGAGAGCCCACACACGACTCCTCTGGTGGGCCCCTTTTCCTCTCAGCTCCTCTGGATGCTGCAGGTGCTCTTGGCTCTACTCCCTGCCCTGCTGGAGTGTGGTCCAAGCTCACTGCTATGAGATAAGACCCCATGCCCCTCTCCTTGGGGCCTGGAAACCTCTCTGGGGTTCCCGGTGCCATGGTTTGGATCTGAAATGGGTGTGTCCCCTCCAAGTTTCAGGTGTTGGAAATTTGGTCCTCAGGGAGAGAAACTAGGTTACTTCCTGAAAGGGCAGGGGTTTTGTTTTGTTTTATTTTTGAGATAGGGTATTGCTATAGTGCCAAGGGTAGCCTCTAACTCAAGGTCACTGTGCTCCAGCCTCCTCCCAGGTTCTGCCATCATGCCCAGTTGAGAACAGGCTGATAGAAAAGCAGGAGTCATCCTCTAGTCTCTCATCCCCTCTCTTGCTCACAGCACTTCCCTTTCTTCTGTGCTGTCCCTTGGTGATGCCAACAGGGGGTCCTTGTCCTTGCCAGGATGCTAGTGCCATGTTGTTTGAACTTTCAAGTCACCAGAACCATGGACAAAATAAACCATTTTTCCCCCATATGTGACTTTCCAGCCTTGAACACTGTTACAGCAGCAGAAAATAGCCAGCAGTACCACAACCCTCGAGTCCCACCATCACAAGTCCCTGGTTTGTCCCAGGATGCTAGTCGTCATGGCGACCCTCCAGCTAGCCTGCAAACTCCTCCATTCTTTTTCTTGACAAAACTGCTCTTGTCCCCTCCTCACCATTCTGCATCTTATGCTGCAAAACCATCGTTCCCACAGTTCAGATTTTCCCAGCTCTGAGTGTTCGGTGCCCCCAGTGCTTGCATTTGGAAGTCATGGCTCTTGAGAACAGTCGATCTGTGAAAGATTTGCCAAAGTCTTCCTGGGATCTCACAAGCCACTCTCCTTTCTCGCAGACAACCATTTATTGAACAGTTCCAGTGTGGCTGGGACGCTTGTGGCTTATCATGGTTAATCCTCACAGTGCCCTGTAATGATCTCCATTTTGCATCAAGGAAACCCAGATAGAAGGGTATTAAAAACTCGCTGGATCATTTGCCTCCATCACCCTGCTGTCTGTCCCTTTGGACTCACCTCTGCTGCCTCCACAGTGGCTATGGTGTGGAGTCTCCTCAGAGTTGGAGCGCTGATAGTGTATCTCCTGGTAGTGTGCGTCTGTCTTTCCTTTTGAGCCTTCAGGCTTCTGGGATGTGACAGAAGACCAAGCTTGTCAGGCACCAGGGATTGGGCTACCTGCCTGGCAGTTGGTGGGGTCTGTTGCTGCCACCCTCTGTTTCCCATACAGGCATATGAACTCTCCGAGTGGTTGTGTTCTGTGGTCACCTGCATCCCCTCAAAGGGAGAGAGTGCCAGGTGAGGAATGTCTTATGATCCAGGGAGAAAACCTCAGAGCATGACTTCTGCCATACTCTATAGGTCAAAGTGTCACTCATCCGTGTGGGTTCAAGATGAGAGGAAAAAAGACCCCACCTCTTCATGGGAGTAGCAAGGTGCTGGAAGAATGTATGGGGTTGGAAATATTGCTATGGCTGTAGTTAAGGGTTAAATTCCATTACAATGGAGGTATTCAGGGAAAGAACGGGACAGACGTGGCTTAAATACATTCAAACTCAAACTCCCCAAACAAGCCCAAGGAACATGCAATACTTTTATGGGCTCAGACATGGAGAGGGTCTGGCCATCAGCACTGGTTTGAGCACTTCAAGCATTGCAACCAGAAGCATCCTTTGTGGGTCTGTATTGCCAGTGGAATTTCTCTCAAAGGTCTTCTGGAAGGCAGACTCCCATCGGCTCTGTAAGGAGAACATACCGTCCAGCCTCCCTGTGTCTCTTGGTAGGGACCAGGGCAGATTGCTCCATCCCAGGAGCCTAAGTGCTCTAATAAAGGGAAAGCAAGTCACCAGAAGAGGTGACTCCTGAGCAGGGTGGGAAGGACAAGTAGGGACTGGCCATAGAAGGATGGGGACATGGATGGCACTGTAGACAGAGGCCCCCCTTCTACAGAGGTTTAATGGTGATAAGGGTGATCTGTGGGGAGGGGGAGAGGGCAAGATTGAAGCTGCGCAGGGGGGAGGAAAGGAGGGACAGAACCTTGTGACTCCACCAGGCTTTGCCAGGAGTGGGAAGCATGACTTAGTTGACTTTGTCTTCATGTTATCCAGAACATCAGCAAATACTTGCTCTTCAGGAGCGTGCTCACACACATTCATATGTGTGTGTGTGTGTGTGTGTGTGTGTGTGTGTGTTTATCTGAGGCTATGCAGTAGAGAGTGTGAGAAGAGAGATAGGCAAGAAGAGGAAGAGAGAAGGGAAGGGTAGAGAGGTAGAGGAAGAAGAGAACAGGAGAGGCAAAGAAAAAGAATGAGAAAGAAAAACAGGAGAAGACACAGGGTGAAGAGGGGAACAAATAATGGAATTGGGGGAAGGAAAATAGAAGGCTCCCATGAGTGCTATATGAAAAGGCGCGCTTTGGTTTCTGGTTGATGCTATTATGGTGCCAAGAACTGAACTTACAGCCTTACACGTGCTAGGCAAGTCCTGTACCAGTAAGCTCTATTTCCAGCCCAAGGAGGCACTTATAATGTGGGCTGGAGCTGGCCTGGGCACTCGGGCCATAGCTGAGCTTTGGGGACTTTCCCTTCCCTGACATGCTCTGGAATCTCTTTAATCCCTACCCACAGGCACTATCTGGCTTCAACTTCCCCACATTTGTGCTTCCCGGGTCATGTTAGTCAGCTTGATTGGATTTACAGCCGCCTAGGAGATACATCTTCGGGTGTTTCTGAGAGGGCTTTTCCACAAAAGTTTAACTGGAGAGAGAAGATCCACCCTTAACATGGGTAGCACCTTCTCATGGGCTAGGGCCCCCGAGTTAGTAAAAACGAGAAAGCAATGGAGCAGCAGCACACATCTGCTTCTGCTACCTGACTAAGGATTCAGCACTCACAGATGTGGATCACAGATGTGAGCATCTGCCTTACTGGTCTATTGTCATGGCTTCCTTACCCCAGTGGACCCTCAAACTGAGAGTCAAAATAAACCCTCTTTCCTTAAGAAGCGCTGGTCAGGTGTTATGTCACAACAGTGAGAAAAGTAGCTACCATTCATAGCATGATTTCTCTTTCTGACAAACAGATGCTGGGATGCAGTCTAAGAAGCAGAAGTGAGTCTCTAAGACCTTGGAGCAATACCTTTGACCTTTGCCGTCTAGCAAGTCCTCCCCTCTTCCTCTTTTCCCTCAGTGAGTCTTGGCTTGAGAGCATGCTGTGTCAGGGATGAGACATGCTTATTCATGTTCTCTGTGTTGCTTACAATAGTTATGATATGGCTTGACTGGAAATCATTCTAAATCCCAAATGACAGTGATATGTCCAAGACAGAATTCCTTTTCATGTTTAGGATGTCTGCTCTTAGGCAACACCGCCATTGCACAGGCCTAGGGACCTGGGATTCTCGTTGATCTGCCAAATATGACTTGTCTGGTGCGAAGGCCCCCTCTCCCTTTTCTTGGGATGGAATGGAAAACAAGGCTTCCTGAATGTTAGGTAAACTCTCAGTCACTGAGTCACATTCCTAGACCTCTATGGTGATTGAAGACCATGTCTAGACATTCTTTGGCAGTCCTCCCAACCAGGTGGATTCTCCAAACCATCCAACTGACAGAGGTGACAGCATGTGTGACTTCTAGAGCTAGAAGGATAGCCTTCCTTGATCTCCTGGGTATGCTTTATTGAGTCAGGATCTTATTCTGTGGCCCTGGTGGCCTTGGAACTCACTATGTGACAAGGTTAGCCTTGAACCTGTGACGATCCTCCTGATTCAGCCTCCCAAGTGCTGGGATTACAGGTATAAACCACAGCACCTGGTAGGTTTTAAAAGACTGTGTGATTTCTACATTTATCTCCCCTTCTTCCTCCATCCCTGGCTGTCCATTTCTCATTCATCCTCCACTCCCTCTCTCTGGAGTCCTGGAAAGCCAGTTAAGAAGTTCGACCCCAAGGCTACTGTACAGGAAAGAGATGCCCAAGACTCCTCATTGTCTGAATGCTATACCACTTAGTGTCTGCATCCCCACATCTGCCTGCATGTTTCTGCCCCTTCCAGAGTCTCCCAAGCTTGTCAGCCCTACCATTCTTCTTGGCAACAGGCTTCCTGGGGGGTTCCGTGGGGGGTCTTCTGAGGTCCTGGGACACTGATGTGCCCAGTGGCTGCACTGGCAGCTGTCTGCTGTCTTTCGACAAGCTGTTCACCCAGTCCCGGGTGATTCAGAACGTGTGCTTGACACGGAGCCAATTTGCTCATGTGAGTCCTTCCTTCCAGATTAGGCCAACTGGGGATGCCTGGAGCAGTGTGTGTGCTTGGACTGGGAAACAGGGAGAAGGGGGGTGGCAATGGGGGTGAGTGGAAGAGAGCAACTTTCATGGGGGCTCAGGGCACACAAGCATTATGTGTGTAAATGTGGACACATGCATGCCACAATGTGTGTGTGTGTGTGTGTGTGTGTGTAGGTCAGAAAACAACAACCTTGGGTGCCTGTCCTTGCCTTCTCCCTGATTTGGAAACAGGGTGTCTTTTTGTGTTCTTTTCCTGCTGCATATGCATACACTAAGCTCTTTGGCCTATAGCTTCCTGAAACTCTCATGTCTCCATTTCCCATCTCACTATAAAGGCACTGAGGGTACAGGTGAGCGCTACCCACCGAGCTTTCCACTGTTTCAGAGGGCTTCAACGCAGGTCCTCAGATTGGCATTTGAAGTACTTTTACTTAGTCCCGAGGGACCATTTTTTGTTGTTGGTGGTGGCAGGTTTTCTTTGGGAGGGGGCGAAGTCTCATCTATTCCAGGCTGGCCCTAAATTCTATGTAGTTGAGGATGCTCTTAACTTTCTGACTCTCCTGTGTCTAACTCTTAAATGCTGAGATCACAAGAGTGTATTGACAAACTCGGTTTATGATGTGTAAGGGATCAACCTCAGTGCTTTGTGTAACCTAGGCAAGGACTCCACCAATTGAGCTACATGTCCAGACCTTTTTTTTTTTTTTTTTTTTGAGACAGTCTTATGTAGCCCAGGTTAGACTACAGCTCTGTATGTATCCCAGGGGTTGCCCTTGAACTGATCTCTCTGCCTCCTCCTGAGTGCCGACGTTACAGGCATGCGCACTACACTTAGTTAGAGGCCTTTTGCCTTAGCTGCCAGATGGCGGACCTCTTCGTGTCCTCTCACGGCCTTCCCTGTCTATGTGTGTCCTGTTTCCTCTTCTTCTTGATTTTCTGACACAGTTTGTTTTGAAACATGGTTTTATAGCACAGCCCAGGCTGGCCTGGAGATGCCTCAGCCTCCCGATGTTTCTGTGCTACCATGCCTAGTCCCTTACTTCCCTTTCTTATAAGGACATCTGTGGTAGAGGATAGGGCACACTGTAATGAGACCCAAAGATGAGGATGTTAGGAACCCCATCTCTGCTTGCTTCTTTCTGAGGGGACTACCTCTGCACACCATACTCTACCTGTGTGCTCAGCATCATGCCACCCTAAGGACCGTCCTCCAGGTAGCTCACAGCTAAGTGCAGCAGCTCAACCCTGTTGGATGTTGCCAAGTTATCGAAGCTCCCTTGGTCCCTTACTGTGTCCCATCTGTAAGAGTTAAACCTTCTCATTCCCCACACAGTGCACACATTCACTGGCAGTAAAGCCAGATTCAGCTGTTTTTCTTGAAATAGGAGATGGAATTTTCCCCAATGTAAAAATAATGGTGCCCAATTCTTGTGGGAGGTGGATGGTGCTGGTGCTGGCACCGCAGGCCCTTCTTTTCCTCAGAAATAGCCCCACGGTGGCCTCATTTTCTCAAACTTGCAACTCAGCGAGCGCTTAGCCTTTAGCGAGAAGAATCCACACTGCTGAAGTTGAAAAGGGAGCAATCCATTTGTCAACACAGGCAGCCACTCAAGTCATGAGAACCAAAGAAGGACCCAGCGCTTATCCGGCAGCCTTAGGGAGTCAAGGCACGGAGCCTGACACAAACCAACTCACAGTCAAAGAACAAGACAGACGATGAAAGTTCCCTATACCCTCCCCCCGCCCTGCTCCCCTACCCACCCACTCTCACTTCTTGGCCCTGGCCTTCCCCTGTGCTGGGTCATATAAAGTTTGAAAGACCAAGGGGCCTCTCTTCCCAGTGATGGCCAACTAGGCCATCTTCTGCTACATATGCAGCTAGAGACACGAGCTCAGGGGGTACTGGTTAGTTCATATTGTTGTTCCACCTACAGGGTTGCATCCCCTCCCTTCAGCTCCTTGGGTACTTTCTCTAGCTCCTCCATTGGGGGCCTTGCGTTCCATCCAATAGATGACTGTGAGCATCCACTTCTGTATTTGCCAGGCACTGGCATAGCCTCACAAGAGGCCGCTATATCAGGGTCCCTTCAGCAGAATCTTGCTGGCATGTGCAATAGTGTCTCCATTTGGTGACTAATTATGGGATGGATCCCCGGGTGCAGTAGTCTGTGGATAGTCCATCCTTTCGTCTTAGCTCCAAACTTTGTCTCTGTAACTCCTTCCATGGGTATTTTGTTCCCTATTCTAAGGAGGAATGAAGTATAGGGGACTTTAGGGATAGAATTTGAAATGTAAATGAAGAAAATTTCTAATAAAAAATTGAAAAAAGCCCTTATTTAAAAAAGATTAATTTCAAATTTTGTATCAATAAAGTTTTACATAAGTGAAAACCTTAAAAAAAAAAAAAAGATAGACAATGAGGTACGAGCTTCCCTGTAGCAGATAGAGGCAGGACATAAGGAATGTGGGTAGGGTAAATGACATTGCTAACTGGTTTGGGAGCCTGGGACCTTATTGGAAAGATTGGGTATGGGCTTGGAGAAGCCTTGAGAAGCCAAGGACATTAGGACCCGGAACTAGGAACACACAGGGAAAGACAGTGGAAAGGGAAGTATTTTTTCTCAATGGCTACAGCTGAAGTTGGCAAGGCCCCTGGCTTCGATTAGGTCTTAATAGACTTGACCTTCCCATACAAGCTCTGACCCCTTCTCCCTAGAGCTCAGAGCTAGTATCACACTGACATCTTTTACATCAAATGCTAACAGAGGAGACCCAGGCTCCCTTTGGACTCCATCATAGAAGAAGCTGGAAGGATGGTCATTTTTCAAATGCCATGATAGTAGCTGGAGGACTGAGCCTGTTTGAGTTAGGCAGGGGAGGAAAAGGGGGCTAGGGCTCGGGGGGGGGGGGCTGAGACTTTCTTTGCGATGGGAACTGGAAAGACAAAAATCTTTCTGCAGCCTTTAGGTCCAACTAGAATCCTGCTTCTCTAACAAGGATTTTCCTTCCATCCTTGTGCAGTCTTGCTGCCCCGCCCCACCCCCCACCCCCATGGCTCTCTCAGGAGAAGGGACAGTGTGGCTTAGGGAAGATATGCTAAGGGGTCAAGAGTGGGAGGAGCTTGTTGTGGGAAGATCCCTGAACTTTGGAAGTGCAGAGTCTCTGAGGGGTGTCTTTGAACTCTAGGGGTCCTTGCCCTTCCTGGCAGGGTTGTCAAACCAAGACCAAGCCTATTCACCAGTAAAGCTACTGCCCTCCCTCCACCCCACTACAGTCTCTGCTGTCTCGGACATTTCCTCTTCCGACCCTTCTTTCCCTTCCTCCTCCTCTTCCTCTTCTATTCCCTTCCCTCCTCTCCTTCCTCCCTTCTCCTTTCATTCCCTTTCCCTTCTCCCTCCTCCCACCTCCCTTCCTCCTTCTCTCAAGAAGTGACAAGCTCGCCCTGGCCCCAGCTTCCTTGTTTACACTGCAGTCTTGACAAGGAAAGAGCTCTGCTTGCCTCAGGAGTAAGTCTCCTGGCAAAATTAGCTGCACGATTTGAAATCCATTTTGATTACGCCCAATATTAATTATTGTTGTTTTCTGCTGTTCATTACCAGCTTGTTTCCTTGTGCGACTCTGGGGAGCAAAGAATTTTCAAAGCATTTTCTACAGAGGAGGAGCCCCCTCATTGCCACTCCCGCTGGACTATCACCATGCCCAACCCACGTATCCTCCACCTGGGGCTGGGAGCCCTTCTGGACGCTTGCACGAGGGATTTCCCTTGCTCCTTGTGCAAGATAGAACAGGCAGGAGCCAGGCCAGGCCAGATAGGAAATCAGTGAGGTCTTTCCTGCCCCTCCCTCCCCCTCCTCCTCCCCCTCCCCCTCCTCATCTCCCTTTCCTCCACCCCCTCTCCTTCCTTTCTTCACTCCTCAAGCTCCTTCCCAAGTCTGCCAGCCTGCACAGAGCAGCTGGACAGGAAACACATAGCTGTACTGTTACTTCTGTCCCACAGAGACAAGGAAGACAAGGCACATAGCAACATTATGCCTTTATACCTAGGAGTACAACCATGGTCACTTAGGCCAAGACACAGGCCTCCTAGCTACTGTCTCCGGAGTTCCTTGTGCCATCTCTCGGTTGCTGTTCTCCAAAAATTTTCTGTCGTCATTGTTGGCACCAGGGTCACCATTGTCCTCTTCCCCATATTTCCTCAGACTCAGGTATTCCTTCCACCCCAAACTCCTAGAGAGACTGGAAAGGCAGGTGCCTGGCACCATGCTCTTGAATTCTTCTGATTTCTGAAGTCACAGGCTTGACTTGTCTGTTTGCGAACTCCATGTAATAGGTCATACGCTTGCTGTATATTCTTGTGTGTGTGCGTACGTGTGTGTGCGTGTGTGTGTGTGTGTGTGTGTGTGTGTGTGTGTGTGTAGTTTCTTTTGCTCAACACTGTCTAGGACACTCACCTTGTTGTTGTATGTAGTAGTAATTTATTCGCTTTAAGTGTTGAATACCCACTTGGGCGGCTATACCAGGCTTACTTTATCTGTCCTGATGAAGGACATTTGAGTTCTTCCAATTTAGGGCTCTTATGCACGCCAGCACTCATTTCTCTTGGTATAAACCTCAAAATGAATTGTATGTCATAGGATAGACAACAAAGACATGCCTGATTTTTCAAGGACTAAGCCAATACAGGGTAATGCTTCTGCCAAAGGTCTGAGAAAGAAACAAGGCCATTACAGTCATGATATAGGTGAAGAAAGGCTTTTGCTAAGGTGCACTTGCTAAGTTATGGCAAATATGGTTCCAAATGACTCCTATCTTCACTTATATTGACTGAAATCAGTCGTGATGCTGATGAAACTTTGAATACCAAGGCTTGTCTATTATCATATTGTAAATGTTTGTGTCTCTCCAAAATTCATTCAGATCCTAAGAACCAGTGTCCTAGGGTCATAATTAGATAGTCATGCCAGTTCAATTGGCCCAAGAGACACCTCGGTGATTGCTAAAGCATATCTCTGGGTATGTCTGAAAAGGTGATGCTAGAGACACGTGGGTTCTGATCTGAACAATGGATTCCCATTGATAGATTTGTAATAAGATGACATTGCAGGAGGCCAGGCTTTTGGAGGAAGTTGGTCAGGGAGGACACGTCCTTGAGGCTATATCTTACGCTGTTCCCCCCCCCCCTTTTTAAAAAAAATTTGTTTACAGTTCACATTTCAAATGTTATCACCCTTCCCAGTCTACCCTTCCCAACCCCCCACCCCATCTCCCTCCCCTTTGCCTCTAAGAGGGTGATCCCCTATCTAGCATCCCCCTTCTCTGGGGCATCAAGCCTCCACGGGACCAAGAGCTTCCCCTCCCATTCATGCCAGATGAGGCCATCCTCTGCTACATATGTAACTGGAGCCACGGACCAGCCCATGTATACTCTTTGGTTGATCGTTTATTTCCTGGGAGCTCTGAGGGGTCCAGTTAGTTAATATTGCTGTCCTTCCTATGGGGTCGAAATCCCCTTCAGCTCCTTCAGTCCTTCCTCTAATTTTTCCATTGGGGTCCCCAGGTTTAGTGTGATGGTTGACTGTGAGCATCTTCTGTCTTAGTCAGATACTGGCAGAGGACAGCCATAACAGGCTCCCGTCTGCAAGCACTTCCTGGCATCAACAATAGTGTCTGGGTTTGGTGTCTGCAGGTAGGATGGATCCCTAGGTGGGGCAGTTTCTGGATGGCCTTTCCTTCAGTCTCTGCTCCATTTCTGTCCCTGCATTTCCTTTAGACAAGAGCAATTCTGGGTTAAAATTTTTTAGCTGGGTGGGAGGCCTCATCCATCTACTGGAGGCCATGTTTATCCACTGGAGGTGGTCTCTTCAGGTTTCATCTCCCTACTGTTGGGTATTTGGGCTAATGTCATCCCCATTGGGGCCTGGCTACCTCTCGCTTCCCTGGTATCTGGGACTTTCTAGTGGTTCCACCCCCCACTTGCACCCTGTCCATTCCCCAACCCCTACTGCTACTTATTTCTATTCATTCTCCTGGCCCTCTGGACTTCTCTTCTAGACGTCTCTTCCCATACCTGATCCTGCCTCCCCTTTTTCCTCCTTCTCCCCTCTCTCACCCAGTCCCTCCTTAAAATATGGAACACTTCATGGATTTGCATGTCATCTTTGCACAGGGACCATGTTATTCTTCTCTGTATCGTTCCAATTTTAGTATATTTGCTGTCAAAGTGAACACTTCTTTGGCCCTTGTTATGGTCCTCATTTCTGCCTGCTTCCTGTCTGCCATGAGGTGAACACCCGTGTTCCCTCATGTACTATCAGTGATGTGATGTTCTGCCTGAGTGCATGGGACTACACAACCATGGACTAATCCCTCGGAAACTTCGAGCCAAAATAAATCTTCCTCATGGAAGCTGTGCCAGTCAGGTATTTGGTTATAATAATGAGAAAAGTGACTAACACAGGGTACTGAGTGGTGGCCTCTTCTGGAGGGGATCAGCTCATGAGGATCCTCTCTGGTAGCAAGATGAGTGCCTTTGCAAGGAGGCTTGAGGGGACTCATGTGTCCCTTTTGTGCTGGAAGGACAGAGAAACCAGACAGGTCTGTGTCAGCTATAACAAAAGCCCTAAATCATACGGTAGCAGTTTGGCATTGGGATGGCACGAGGCTGGAAGAAGAGCGAGCTGTGTTTGGTGACATGCAAATGTTTGATGGAACATGTGCCGGGCTTCGGCGTCCACTGTGTTTGGCTCACTTTTCTTTTCTTTGTTTGATTCGGATTTTCAGTCTGTAGCCCAAACAGGCCTGGAACTCACTGTGTAGCCCAGGCTGACCTGAGACTCCTGACCCTCTTGCCTCCCAAGTTCTGGGATTCCAAGTGTGTACCACCATGCCCAGATCCTATTTTTTCTTGATTTTATTATTATTTTTTAATGCACCGAGTCTATAATGTTGCCATATTTGCATGGATGTGGGGGTTTATACTGGGTTATGGGTAGCCTACCAGTGGCCATGTCCCCCAGGGAAAAACGACTCTCCTCCAACTGCTGCCTCCTCCCTCTCCTACTCTCCCTCCTTCTGCTCTCCTTCCCTTTTCTCCCTCCCCTCCCCCTTCTTCCTCCTCCTTCAAATACGTGTACATGTATATCTGTATACCACAGTTGTGCCTGGTGCACACAGAAGCTAGAAGCTGGGATCAGATCTCTCAGATCTCCTGAAACTAGAGTTCCAGACAGCAGTGAGCTGCTATGTAGGTCGTCGGAACTGAACCTAGGTCCTCTGGAAGAACATCCACTAATGCTTAGCCATTGAGCCATTGAGCCATCTCTCCAGTCCAAGAAGTCATTCATGTGTGTGTATATATATATATATATATATATATATATATATATATATATATATATATATATATATATGACATTCTGTTGTTGTCTATGAAACTGTATGCATGGAGGATGGAGGTCAGAGGGCATGTGGTAGCTATTTCTTTCCACGTGGTTCCTGAGCATTAAACAGGTTGCCAAACTTGGTAGCAATAGCCTTAACTCACTCACTAGTCCTGTTTATACAACTTGCCCTTCTATTTGGAGATAGTGCTTCAGATATAAAGGCTGGGCTCCCAGGCACTGATTTCAGAAAAGGCCACCAAGCAGTCTCTTCCATGTCTCACAGAGCTGTGGAAGCCTTTGGCTTAGACCTTTCAAGATTTAGGTTAGAAAACCAAAGTGCAACATTGCCTTTTTATTTCTTTAAAACATTTTACATTTCTTTTTACTATTGCATTTTACTGTCTGCATTTCGTGAGCGTGGGTGTGAGTAGCCACGGCTTGGCTCGTCAGGCTTGGTGGCAAGCACTGACTGACTGAGAGGCCTTGTTAGTCTGCTTTTTACTTCACTATGTAGGCCAGGATGGCCTGGAAATCTCCATCCTCCTGCCTCAGCCTCCTGAGTACTGAGGTTACAAGTGTGTACCTCCACACCTGTCCCAGAGTACAGCTTTCCCTACAATCAACAGTCAGTTACCTCAAGATGGTATATTTATATCTTTCAGTTCCTATGACTGCTAGACTTGGGGTCAACCAGCCCCCATGTTCTCCACCTAAGCTTATGCTACCAATCACCGAGTCCTTTCAGGCATCACCTTGACTGGGACAAGGTCCTTGGCCTGCCTTCACAGAGTAGTTGGGAGACAGATGTCCTAATGCTGGTGAAAGCCATTGTAGCCGCGTAAAGCACAAGGGAGTACAGGACAATACAGCATTATTATCCGCAGCAACTGCCCTCGGCTCCAATTGCTTCACACTGGGGCAATGGGTTTTGAGTTCCTCAAGGTCGTTTTGCTTTATGGCGCCTCTCTTTAGTAGTCCACATAAATTTGACACATTCAGGAGCCACAGTGGCTTCCCAAAGCTTTCTCTCATTATTTCTTGCTTCATTTTCAAACCAGTGGAGCTACATACAAGGGCTGAGAGACTGTCACACTCCTGAAGCCCAGCCTCCCAAATGACCACCAACACTTCTCTCCCTAACGGCTTTCTCCTTCTCCATTTACATAATCAGCTTCCCTATACAGCAACACCACCTTCCTGAACCATAACTATTCATTTTGCGTTTCTTTTCGTGGTAAATTGGGGAGAGGGGGTTCCCTCACCCTTCAGACATGCGTTCTGAGGTAGCATGATTATATGTGCAAACTTGTGGGGTCCTGGGTGTATGCATATGCACATATTCAAGGTGACCAAGAACCATTCTAGGTTTCAGCTCATCCACACAAGGATGTCCCAGTAGAAGTCTGTAACCCTTCTTTCCTGGGCTTTTCCTATGTGATGGGGAGTTTTCCACATCAGTAGGAAGCTATCAGTGTTAAGAACTATTGTAAGCTGGAGAGATGGCTCAGTGGTTAAGAGCAGTGCTCTTTCAGAGGTCCTAAGTTCAGTTCCCAGCAACCACATGGTGGCTCACAACCATCCGTACTGGGATCCAGTGCCCTCTTCTGGTGGGAGCATTCGAGCAACAGTGTACTCACATGCATAATCTTTTAAAAGAAAAAAAAAAGAGCTATTGTTTCAAAATAGAAAATGGTCTAGGGTGTCTGGCACGAGGCTGGACACCACCACCTGTGGGACTGGTGGAAGACATGCTTAGCCTCACTATGAACAGAGACGCTTGATGGGGCTGGGTATTTTTATGTCGTCTCTTTTTCTTTGAAAGATGAGATTCCTTCCTCCCTTCTCAGCTACAGACAAGCAGTGTCACAGAAAAGGCAGCTGAGCTAAGAGTCCAGGGTTTACCTGGGAATTTGGGCTCAGTGGGCTGATAGGGCCCTTGGAGCTCTTCTGAGCAGTGCTGGCTCTTGGGTTTTATTTTATTTCATCTTTGAAGTGGCATCAACAGGGGAAGGAGGGTGGGAGTGTGGGCTTATACAAAAGATTTCTCTGCAGGAGCTTTGCTGAGAATTAACTCGCTGGGACCACCCACACTTAATCCTTACTGTAGAGTTATAGCTGGGGACTTAGTTCCTCCGCAAAGCCTGGAGACCTTGCTCACAGTGGGTGAGTGGCTATGGCAGCTATCGTCTTGCTCTGGGGTGTAGACCATCAGGAACACTGTGCTGTTCAAGCACATGTAACATGAGGACATAGTGCCTGGGAGGAGTGGTAGAGTGGCTATTTATCCTAAGGTGAATACTGTTTCTTTATTTAGGAACCATTCTGCTCTGTGGGAGGTATTGGGAAATGGAGGAGTGTTTTGGGTTGCTACACTGAGGTGTGTGTGTGTGTGTGTGTGTGTGTGTGTGTGTTTTGCTGGTCTTCCTGGACTGGGGTGCCAAGGATTCCTAATATCCTATAATGAGGAGACTGTCTCATACAATGGGATTTGTCCCCAGCCAGCTCCCGACAGTGCTCCTGCTGAGGGATATGCTGGCATGCAAAGCAAGCTCCAGGTGTCCTTTCTAAAGAACCAATTGGTTCATTTGAGACTGGAGGTCATTTTTCAAGGCGACTCAAGGGATTGGGTGAGGACTTGTCTGAGCTGGGGGAGCTAATGGAAAACCTGGCAACCCAGAGCCACAGGAAAGAGGGGTGCAGGTGCTGAGGGACCCCATGGAGGTCAGGCAGAGGCCACCCAGAAGGGGGGGCAAGGGTCAGTGGGGAGGGGGAGGAGGTTACAGGATAGGGAAGCTTTTAATACAAATGGAAGAATGAGAAAGAAGTCCCATGGGTGGAAACGTGCTGGTGGTCCCTGCAAAGCTGGGCCCCTCATAGTGTGACAGCGGGGGAAATCATGGAGAATCAAGACAGGGATTTAGGAAACTGGAGAATCAAGTGGCCAGGCGGGCCTAGATGACCTAGAAAGCATCTCCGAGGCTGGCTGTGTTTTCTGCCTTTTGCTCTTCCACTACTTCAAGTGGGGCCTGGATTCGGGCTTTGCTAACACCTGGAAGGGTGGCCAGGGCAGCAAACAGGACTCATGGAAGCTGCAATTGCCCGCCCAAGCGTGGCCTTGCTGCTTCCCGGGGGCTGTGGAAATCCCCTCTAGAAAGTGGATTCCATATTTCCTCAGTGTGTTAGACACCAGAGCACGTCATGGGTGGTACTCCTCAGCCACTGTACAAACAGGCCAAGCTGGAGGGGCTTTTAAGGCCTACCAACTTGTCCCACAATTGTGGGCCAGGCCAAGGGACTTTTAAAAAGCAGGTATTGAGGTCAATGCTGAGCCTGTATTTCGTCTTCAGCTAATCTGTGGTTTGTAAGGCAAAGGCATAAGATGACAGTGACAAGGACAGAACTCAAACACAGGGCAGGGGTGGGGGAAAGGGGGGCACACTGACTTCTCACAAGCTTGTGGGGGAAGGGACTGGGGCCCAGCTGCTGACATTTTTACAAAGCAAATAAGTGTCAGGCCAAGCTGGTGACCTCGGTGTGAATGGAAAAAGATGGTCAGCTGTGTGGCTGCCAGAAATGGCATGTTTGTCAGCCCACCTGTTAGGAAATGGAAAGGGAGACGCTGAGTAACGTTGTCTCAGCAAATGCTTGCCCACTGCTGGCCACAGGCCTGGTGTCGCCTGAATACTTCATGCGGGCTGGTGCCTGGGCTCTCTACCCACGACCTAGGAAAAAGGGCTCAGTTGTGGTTTCAATTTGCAAGATGAGGTAACTGAGGCTGCCATGTTCATTTCTTTATCCCAGCTTGGACAACTAAGAGGTGGTGAGGTGATGCTGTGAATCCCTGCAGTCTGGACCCAGTATCCAGGTCCAGGCTAGTGGCCAGGAGTGTGGAAACAGGCCATGTCACTGGACTCTATGTTCTTATTGTAAGTATGAGTATGGCTAAAATTTAGGAAGAAAAAGAGGCCCATTATAGGTGTAATGAATTACTCTAAAATTTAGTGACTTAGGGCTGGTTGAGATGGCTCCGAGGGTAAAGGTGACTGCTATGCAGTCTGAAGATATGAGTTTGATTTCTGGGACCAATGTAGAGGGAAGAGAGAGCCAGTTTCTGCAAGTTGACCTCTGATCTCTACATGTATGACTTGGCATGCATGTTCCACCATGCACATAAAAAACCACACAAAATAAACTAATCAGATGTACTTAAAATAAAAGTTAGTGATTTAAATAGCTGCCATGTTGGTACAGTGCCAGACTATACTGGGACTTAATTGCCCTCTGAAGATTCCTTGTCTAGATCCATGTCTTTTTCTCTCATCTTCTCTTCTTCCCAGGCAATTGGCCTGGGGCTGAGTCATAGTAAACCTGTGACGTCAGCTGTTACCTGAGATGCCTCACTTGGAGCACCTCTATGCAGCTTCTTTGGTTATGATGAACTTCCTTATAGCATGGTGACTGTATTTTAAAAGTAAAAGGAGTCATATAATGACATGTCCACCATTGTCAAAAATATATCCCCCTACAAGGGAAAGTAGAAATAATAGTAATTTTTAAAACTTATGTGTTTGTATCTGTGTATCTCTGGGTGGGTATGTGCACATGAGTATAAGTCTCCAAAGAAGCCAGAAGGGGACATCAGATCCCCTGGAGTTGGAATTCCAGGCAGTTGTAAGCTGCCCAGTGCGGGTGCTGGGAACTGAACTCACAGACTCCAACTCCTCAAAATAGTTTGCTAAAAATAATACTTTCTAAACGAAGTCTTAGTATGTAGTCAGGGTGGCTTCAAATTTGCCATCCTCCTGTCTTAGTCCCCAGTTCCTAAGTACTGGAATTGTAGATACATACTACCATGCCTGGCTTGGACCTTTGCTCTTTTTAAAGTTTTTGAACATTTTTGTATTTAGGCTCCATTCTTTGACAATGGCGTACACTTGGATAATGGCCTCTGATTGTTCCAATGCTCCATTCTGCCACTCTTATTCCTCACTCCCTCTAAAACCCCCATCCTCTTTTGAGACAATGTTTTACACTGGAACCTGAGGCTTGCCAGTCAGCCTCAGGGACCTGACTGTCTCTGCCTCTGCACACTGGAACTACAAGCTGTACTTAGAAGAGCATACCACGAGGCCTGGCTTTTTATGTGGGTACTGAGTGAACCATTGTCCCAGTCCTTGGACTCTAGTTCTTGGATGGGATGGGCCATGTTGGCTCACACCTATGATCTCAGTACTTGGGAGACTAAGAAATGAAGCCCACTGTAAGCTTGAAGCCAGCCCGGGCTATAGAATATGACCCTGTCTGGGGGAAAAAAAACCCTAACATCAGAATGTAAGAAAGGCATGTGCTATGGAAGATCTTACAGCCATCTTGCAAAATATTGTCTGCTTTTTTTTCTTTTCCTTCTTAAATTTTAAATTTTATTTATTCATTCATTTCATTTATTCATTTTTAAAATCTCACTTATCCCAGGGTGGATGGAAACTTCTATGTAGCTGACAATGACCTTGAATTTCTGATTCTCCCGCCTTCATCTCCCTAGTTCTGTGTTTACAGATGTACACCGTCATACCCAGTTTCTGCAGTGCTGGGGATAGAACCCAGCGCTTTTTAGGTGTATGCTAGGCAGGCATTCTGTTGATTGAGAAACATCGTGAGGTCCAATTCATTTAGTTGATTGCTGTTGTTGTTGTCTATGTGTATTGTGTGCATGGTGCATGTGCATGTGTATGGTGTTTGTGAGTGTTGGCACATGTGGCAGTCAGAGGACAGTACGACTGTTTTGAGAGACAGTTCTATCTTTCCACTGTGACTTGTTGCACTATCTTGCTCATTGCCTATCCCCACCCCCTCTTTTTTTTTTTTTTTTAATCATAGACAGGTCCCAACTGGTCATAAATTAAGCTGTAATTCATTCTGGAGACACATTCCTTGGTGAAATCATACTAAGTGAACAGAGCCTTGTTTAGGAGCGTTTATCTTGGTTCCACCAGTTTGCCTGCTAGCCCAGGCACACTGCTCCATGGACGGTAGCAGCTATCAGCAGAAGCCTTTGGTATGAAACGGTATTGCCTTCAGCTTTTGCACGTACACATGCAGGAGGCTCTGAGCACAGCAATGGGATTCTGAGCTTTATCAGGTACAGAAATCTGGCTTGGCCTTAATTTGTTTTTTCCTTGTTATGGGTTGAATTGTGTGGATGCATGCATGTGCACATATTCAAGGTGAGCAAGAACCATTCTAGGTTTCAGCTCATCCACACAAGGATGTCCCAGTAGAAGTCTGTAACCCTTCTTTCCTGGGCTTTTCCTATGTGATGGGGAGTTTTCCACATCAGTAGGAAGCTATCAGTGTTAAGAACTATTGTAAGCTGGAGAGATGGCTCAGAGGTTAAGAGCAGTGCTCTTTCATAGGTCCTGAGTTCAATCCCCAGCTACCACATGGTGGCTCACAACCATCTCTACTGGGTCTGACGCCCTCTTCAGGTGTGTCTGAAGACAGCTACAGTGCACTCACATACATAAGTTTAAGAAGAAGCTCAGAGGAAGAGACATTATAATCAGAGGTTGGACCATGGCTTAGTGAGTAAAGTGCTTGCTATGCAAGTGTGAAAACCTGAGTTCAGAGTGCTGGAGTCTGTGTAAAGTTGGATGAGCTAACACATCTGTAATACCAGCACTCCTAAGCAGAAATGGGAGGAGGCAGACACGGGAGACGTTCTGGAAGCTCACTGGCCCACTTAGCACTGGCTACATGGCAGCAAATAGTAAGAGACCCTGCCTCAAACAAGGTAGAAAATGAGAAGGATCTACATATGAGGTAGTCCTATGTGACATGCACACTCCTACACACACACACACACACACACACACACACACACACACACACGTACATCTTTTCAAAAAGAAGAGCTCAGCCAGACATGGTGGCAGATGCCATTAATTTCAGCACTTTGGAGGCAGAGGCAGCCATGAGTTCGTCGAGGCCAGCCTGGTCTACAGAGTGAGTTCCAGGACAACCAGGACTATGCAGAAACACCCTGTCTTGCAACCCCACTCCCAGAAAAAAAGGGAGGGGCTGTAGCCCTCCTGAGGCCAAGGCGAAACGTTTCAGGAGTGGACCCTTGACCTGTAGCTGACTTGTAGTTTTCAGAACTATGAGACAGTAAATATGGGATGTTTAAGGTCCTCAGCTGGGGATAGGGCCCAGGGGCTCACACATGCCGGGCAAGTGCTCTACACCTGCAGCCCTCCTTCTCCGTCATGAGACAGGGGCTTGGCTTTGCCTTGCTCTATAGGGCAGGCAGGCTTGGCCCTCCAGCCCTCCGTCCTCAGCTTCCTGCATGGGCCCAGCTAGTCTGTGATGTTTTGTTGTGTGAACCTGAGCAAACGGAGACAGTTGTCCCCAATCTCCTTTATAGAACCATCCCAAATGGCGTGACTGAGGGTGGATGCTTCTGTCCAAGGATAGCTTCATCTGCAAGCACGGAATGCTGCTTGGATGAGATGGGTCATCCAGGGGGTCCTGGCCTGGCCCATGAGGCCTGACCTCAGAATACGTCCAGATGTCAACCAGCTTGAAAGGAAAGAAGATTGAGGTAAGGAGCACCAAGATAGGCCCTGCTGGCCTAGGAGCACTGTGGACACCCCTGTGTATCCCAGGCCTGTCATCTAAGGTGCGCAGTCCACACTGAGGGCTTCCTCCTGTGCTGTCTCCACCTCACAGGGATCCAGCCCCTCCTGGTCCCATGCATTTTTTATTTTGCTATATTCTTTCCATTGTTCTGATGTGAATAATTTAAAGTGATACAAAAGGGGACCTATCAACTCCCGGACCCCACCCCCACCCCCGGAGCCCATCTCTTTCCTGTGGTGCCCTGTTGTGCCTGCACCCCTCTTGAACCCTTTTCTCAGGTCAACACATGCACAAGCAAGCCCGTTCCTCCGCCTCCCTCAGCTCTCAGTGGACAGGGGATGTGACATTTTTTATGTCTGTCTCTTTCAAGCCTCTCTCATCGCCTCATCACCTTTCGCTCCTTGGACTCTCTGAGGTAGCTGAGGTAGTACATGTGAGGAAAAGAGCTGTTTCAATTTGAGAAACAGCTTGATCTCTCTCTCTCTCTCTCTCTCTCTCTCTCTCTCTCTCTCTCTCTCTCATATCACACATGGTGTGGGACTCCCTTGGGGGCTAACCAGGGAAGGGAAGAAACAGTTGCAGATAAGCTTTGTCCCTTTGCCCTGGATGAAGGCATATAGGGTGAGTTTGGGAATCATAGCCACTTAGGGGATTTTGTGTGTAGCCTGGATCTTCTAAGCGAAGGCAGAGCTGCAGCTGGCTGCTGGCATTGTCTGCAAAGCAGCCTTGAACCAGGAAGCAGGCTGGACTCATCAGGAGAAGGCATAGCCAGGATTTCCTGAAGGTTCTGGCCTCTAGCCTGTAACCCAGCACTGTCCAATAGAAATAGAATGTGAACAGCATTCAAAAGAAAACAGGCGAGGGTAATTTGAATAATATATTTTATTTATCACCATTTATCCAAAATATTACCATCTCAGTATGTAATGTAGGCAAAAAAAAGATATTAATGAGGTGTTCCCCGTTATTTTCTTGAAACTAAGCCTTAGAAATCCCCTGCGTCTTTTACACTTAACAGCAAATCTCAATTTAGAACTGACTACATCTAAGCCAGCTCAATAGCCACATACAGCGGGTGGCAGGCATACAGTGGTAGTCTAGCCTAACCAAGCCTGGAGGCTGCACTCCATCCCACTCCTTAATCAGTGGCATGCAAATGCCTGCTTCGTGTACATGTGAGGAGCTAGCGAGGGGTCCTGTGAAGAGTGCAGAAAATCAACCTCCCTGTGTTACTTATCGCCAGCCCTGTTCATCCTTAATGCACTGGCAGTGCTGGAGTCCAGCCCTGTTGCCAGTAGCTTCCAGTTCACACACAGGGCTCTGCTGGGGAATTGTTGACCCACATTCTCTTTTCGGGGAGCTAAGGATACAGTTTCCAAGTGACCTGGCCCTGTCCCCCAGCTGGGGCCTCACCTCCTAGTTATGCGCTTCTCCCCCTTGCCTTTTAGGTCCCAGCACCCCTCTGGCCTGTCCCTTCTATATATAGCTCTCTGTGGTGACAGCTGGCCCTGGGATGACTCATCAGCCACCGTGGGTGTCTCCGGATGGAACCCTGAACATTTTATTCATAGGGTGTTTTAGCAGCTTCTGGTCTCTTCCTAGCAAGTCCTGTCTTGGGGGATTGTCCTTTAAAAAAAAAAAAAAAAAAAAAAAAAAAAACGTGGAGATTGAGGGTTTGATTAACAAGTAGGCCTCTAGCTGCAGCTCTCTGGGGGCTGTG
The DNA here is from genome assembly GCF_900095145.1 of Mus pahari. Taxonomy (NCBI): domain Eukaryota; kingdom Metazoa; phylum Chordata; class Mammalia; order Rodentia; family Muridae; genus Mus; species Mus pahari. The sequence goes on along the minus strand of NC_034613.1, from coordinate 5,031,693 downwards.
CTGGCTTGACTCAGAGAAGTCTGTCAATGGTAAGCAATCAATCCCTTCTCAGACATCATGGCTAGGAATGTTTCCTCGCCTTTGTTCTGAATGCCTAACTAGCCCTGGACGGCCTTGGCAGTGGGGCCCAGGAGATGCCAGCTCCTTTCCAAAGTTTCTAGAGCTTCTCACGGGACTGCTGGTAAAGCCTATCTCTTGTCAGTGGGCCATCAAGGCAGTTGGCAATACCTGGCTAAGGAAGGCAATTCCGCTCACCTGTGTGCCATCCTGGGCAAGCCCTTTTCCATGGCTGAGTTTCTGTTTTCTCTTCTGCGTGACTCTCTAGTACCACGGTGAGGGGCCTCCTGCGACAACTGTCATTACTGTCCAGCCAGACCTATTACTTCCGTTTCCCCCAAAGCAAACCAGACTGAGGATTTGTGGGGGAAATCCAGACACACTGTAAGGGCAGAGCAGAAGTAGGGTGAGAAGGTGAGAGAGCCAACCAATTATAAAGTTCTCTACAAAGTGCCTTAGTCAATTTGGGCTACTACAGCCAAATACCATAGGCATGGTAGCCTAGAAGACATTGAAGTAGTCCTCATAGTTTTAGAGGTTGGGGGTCAGCTCTGGGGAGACTCCTTTCTAGGTTGTTTCCTTGTATGTGTGAAGAGGGAGGAACTCTGAGGTCTCTGGCAAAGGTACTAGACACATTGGGGAGGGTTCTACCACTCTCACCACACTGCATCACCTCCCAAAGGTCTCATCACCTTAAGAGTTGAGATTTCCCTTCATGAATTTAGAGAACAGACCATTCCTTTCCAAACAAGAGACTCACCCTAGCTTCAACCCATAGCGAGTTCTGGAGGGGGAAGTTGCACGACTCTGTCTTAAGTGTTGGGATGAACCAGGCCTTTCTGGCAGTCAGGAACCCTACTGTTGAGTTACTTCCTCTGTGTGTGTGTGTGTGTGTGTGTGTGTGTGTGTGTGGTGTGTGGTGTGTGTGTGGTGTGGTGTGGTGTGGTGTGTATGTGTGTGTGTGTGTGATATGTGTTTGTGTGGGGTGTGTGGGGTGTGTGGGTGTGTATGTGTGTGTTGTGTGTATGTGTGTTGTGTGTGTGTTGTGGTGTGTATGTGTGTGTGGTATGTGTTTGTGTGGGGTGTGTGGGGTGTGTATGTGTGTGGTGTGTGTGTGTGGTGTGTGTCGTGTGGTGTGTGTGTGGTGTGTGTATGTGTGGTGTGTGGGTGTGTGTGTGTGGGGTGTGTGGGGTGTGTTTGTGTGGTGTGTGGGGTGTGTGTGGGGGGGGGTGTTTGTGTGGAGTGTGTGTGGTGTGTATGTGTGGTGTGTGTGGTGTGTATGTGTGGTGTGTGTGTGTGTGGTGTGTGTGTATGTGTGTTGTGTGTGGGGGGTATGTGTGTGTATGATGTGTGATGTGAGTGTGTGTGTGTGTGTGTGTGTGTGTGTGTGTGTGTGTGTGTGTATTTGAGATAAGGTCTTGCTATGTAGCTCTGGCTGGCCTGGGACTCACTATGTGGACCAAGCTGACCTCACATTTAGAGATCTATCTCCCTCTGCCTCCAGAGTGCTGCTCTTAGAGGCCCACACCACCACACCCACGGTGTGAGAGGGTTTTGTTCGCAGCTGTCTGGTAGCTTTCTTCCTTTTGCCCACCTCTTTGCCCCAGCCTTGTAGGGTCTCATCTTCAGGTCATCCCACCACTAGGGCTTCTCAGGTCTGTCTCCAGCTGGAAGGCTCGTGGTCTTTGACCTCCCTCAGTTTTCAGCTTCTAACTCCTTTCCTCCAGCCTTGGCTTTCCTTCTTTGCCCATCTGGACCAGAGGGCTGCTGGGTAGGTGGCTATACACCCTTACTCCTGTCCCCTTTCATCACCCACTGCTGTGACCAAGCCCAGGTAGAGGGGCCATGCAATACTGAGTCTACCAAGGCACCATCATCCCTGAGTTTTCCATCCACTAGTGCAGATGAATTCATTTTCCATTCTCAGGAATTCACAGTTTGAATGATTCCCCCGCTGGAGTCATCTTGCTGCAGCTGGGATTCTGTTTATCGCAGGCTGAGGAATTTGCTTTTCCACCCCAGTAGAATTCTCTCCCCACGCCTTCCTCCTCTCCTGTCCCCTCCCTTTCTCCCCCCTCCTCCCTAGCTCCTCTCATTTTCCTTTCTTTTCTAGCACTTCTTGGCTCCCCTTCTGCTTAATTCCTCCCTGATTTTTCCACTTCCCTCCTCTACTCCTCTCCCTTCTTCCTCCCCACCCCCCTTTTTGGTGTTCTTAGGGTGACAGTGACCCAGGACAGAGCCAGAGCTGTTACACTGTGTGAGAGAACACTCCAGAGCCTGCAGGCAAACCCACACCTGAGGTGAGCAGCCACAGCAGGGAGACAGTTGACAAGTGTCCAGGGACTGTGTTCCTGATTCAGTCACTACAGAGCCCTATTATTTCTAACTTAAAAAAAAAATAAACCAACATTACTAGATGCAAGGCACCACATGCACTTGATATTTGGTCACAGTGGAATTGAAGAAGGACGCTTTTAAGAGCGTCATTAAGACCAACACTATTTGAGAATTTTACGGAAATTCCATTGAGTTCTTTGAAGAGTGCTACCTTGCTTTCCTAACAATGCTTTTTCGTCCTGTTGCTCCCTTATTTCTCCCATCACGGCTCTGGCTTATTAGCGTTTTCACTGCATCAACCACAGTGTGCTTGTGGTCCTGGGACTTTCGCGCCTGTGGCATCTAGCCATGTGAGCCTGCTCTTGGAATATTGGGTTGCAGTCAGCCAGCCTTGGCGCAGGAGAAATCCAAGTGTCAGTAACACCATCTCCGACTTCCCGTCTTCTACCTCCGACTAATTTTTCCTATCGGGGTGTCTGCAGTGGGAACAGGGATCCCCTGGCCCAGGATTGTGTAGTGATGGCTAAAAGCCACACCAATTGAGACCATGCCAAAGAAATGAGATCAGAGCGTTCGTCTGTTCACCTGATACCACAGGGGATGACTTTCTTCTGGGCACAGACAGTCCTACCTTGGTTGTCTATCCATAAGCGATGTTGCCCTGTTTTTCATTTGTCACAAAATGCAGGGGAAAGGATAACAGGTAATCACTGTAAACTCACTGGAAGGAGAAATCTAGAAACACGAAGGTACTTGCGTGACGTGCTGACATGTTGGTGAGGTTTGTTGCGAATCTGCTGACCTAGTTAGGATTTACATTGCTGTGAAGAGACACCATCCATGATCAAGGCAACTCTTATAAAGGACAATATTTGATTGGGGCTGGCTTACAGTCCAGAGGTTTAGTCCGTTATCATATGGAGAATAACATGGCAGTACACAGACATGAGAGTTCTACATGTGGATCTGAAGACAACAGGGAGTGGCGCCGATACACTGGCCAGGCTTGAGCTTCTGCCATCTCAAAGCCTGACCCCTAGTGACACACTTCCTCCAACAAGGCCACCCTTCCTAATAGTACCCCTCCCTATGAGCCCATGGGGGCCATTTCTATTCAAACCACCACACCGACATATAACAGAAAATACACAGACTGTACTGGCTAGCTTTGTGTCAACTTGACACAGCTGGAGTTATCACAGAGAAAGGAGCTTTAGTTGGGGAAATGCCTCCATGAGATCCAGCTGTGGGGCATTTCCTCAATTAGTGATCAAGGGGGAGAGGCCCCTTGTGGGTGGGACCATCTCTGGGCTGGTAGTCTTGGATTCTATAAGAGAGCAGGCTGAGCAAGCCAGGGGAAGCAAACCAGTAAAGAACATCCCTCCATGGCCTCTGCATCAGCTCCTGCTTTCTGGCCTGCTTGAGTTCCAGTCCTGCATCCTTTGGTGATCAACAGCATATGGAAATGTAAGCCAAATAAACCCTTTCCTCCCCAACTGCTTCTTGGTCATGATGTTTGTGCAGGAATAGAAACCCTGACTAAGACACAGACCATGTACAGATCCTGTGTTCTTGACCTGTGAACTCTTCCCCTGAGGAGATCAGTCATTCATGAGGCAGGAGCCTTGTTCCCTTGGCATTTTCTTCTCTTTCTGCCAGTCCTGAGACCCTTGGCCTCACTGTTCCTGAGTGTATTTCTGTGATTAGGATTTGGGCAGTAAATGCCAGCTTCCTCATCCTTCAGGTGGTAGTCTATAAGATCAACCATCCTTGTCCTAGGGGACCGAGATATTCAGTCACAATGATGGCCTGTTGGTGCTACTATCTCGGCTTCCTCTTTGGCTTCTCCATGATTACCTTTCTTGGGATTGCCTTCTCAAGAAAGTCCACTTATAGCCTTGCCTCAGACATAGCTTCTAGGGTAGTGAGACACTTCAGATCTAAAGTCAGTCTGTGTTCTCTCAGGGTAACCCAGCCCCCCGACTAGGCACTCACAATCTGTAGTTATGAATGCTTCCTTGAGAGAGCCTTTAGAGTCTGAGTTTGGAGCAGCATGCAGGGTACATTAGGACAGACAGAATGTACCTTTTATTTACCGCAGAATATGGGAATACATGGTTCAACTCAGAACTTAACATGCTACACATCCAGTATTAGCTCTGTGAAAAAGATTGGCTGCACAACGCCCAAGATTTTCATTATTCCTTTTAGAATTCTTGTGTGTGTGTGTGTGTGTGTGTGTGTGTGTGTGTGTGTGTGTGTATTTGTACATGCATGGGGAGGCCAGAGGACAACCTCAAGTGTCATCTTCAGAATCAGCAGCCACCTCAGTTCCTTAAGGACAGGGTCTCTTCAGTGGCCTGGACTAGCCAATTGGCTCCCAGGAGCTACAGGGATCTTCCTGTTTCTGCCTTCCTTGAGCTAGCAAGACATATACTAGCATATCTTGTAACATATGCCACAGAGCCTGGCATGTTTATGTGAATTGTGACCCCAGGTCCTCATGGTTCCAAGGCAAACACCTAACTAACTGAACTATCTCATTAACCTCCCTTATGGGAGGTAAACTCCTGATCCTCCTGCCTCTGATTCCCAAATGGGAGGATTATGAGCAGACACCATCATGCCTCACTTTTCGATTTATTGAATTTCGGTTTGCATCTATTTTTTAAGCTTGATTTTTAAATCAACAAAATAGTAGGTTTCATTTTGACGTCCTCACGTACGAAGATCATGTACTTTGCCCATACCCATTCCTCCATTGCCTCTCTGGCTCCTTTGGGGTGATTCTAAGTATTTTTTAGACTTAGTTTGCTCTATGTGTACCAGTGTTTTGCTTGTGTGCCAAACAGTGTTTTGTATGTGTGTCAAGTGTGCACCTAGCACCCTCCAGGCGAGGAGGGCATCAGATCCCCTTGGAACTGGAGTTACAGATGCTTGGGAGTCATTATGTGGGTGCCAGGAACTGAACCCAGATCCTTTTCAGGAGAAACAAGGGCTTTTAACTGCCCAGCCATCTCTCTAGCTCCTTTTGGGGGGCAGATGATTTTAAAATACACAGATTTTATTCCATTTGTTAAAATTTATTATTATTTTTAATGTGTATAGATGTTTTGCTTACATGAATGTCTTTGCACCATGTGCATCTCTGGTGCTCATGGAGGCCAAAAGGAAGCACAGGGAGTCCTTGGAGCTGGAGTTACAGATGGTTGTGAGCTGCCACATGGATGCTGGGAATTGGAACTTGATGTTCTGGAAGAGTAGCCAGTGTTCTTAACCCCCGAGCTATCGCTCCAGCCCTCAAATACACCATGGAGCTGGGGTTATAGCTCAGTGATAGAGCTCTTGCTTAGCTTGTGTGAGGCTCTGGGTTCTATTCGCAGTACCTGAAAAGAAATAACACGTAATGTAACTCCAAGGTTTTGCATTAAACCTTGCTGTGACGAGTGGGGTCTGTCTGTCTCTCCTCTTTAATGTCAGATGTACTGGTGACTGCTTCCATCAAGAGCAGGACAAAGCTGGGCCTTGAAGTCATGTGAATTGGCCATGCTGGGGTGAGGGGAGCCTAATCGATAAAGCCACATGGAGGTGATCGAATCAAATTGACAGTCCCAGTTGAGCCCAGCCTCTCAGTCACTTCAGTCCAAACACTAGATATGGGAGCCTAGAGGTGTCCATATGGTTCTTGTGTCTGATCTCTTGAGGCCTCTCAATGGTAGCCCCAGGCATAGTAGAACAGGGAGAAGGACCACTATAGGTCCTGTGCAAATTCCTTACCCAGATAAACCTGGCTTCATCACAACTCTTAAGCTGCAGTATTGAAGGGTCACTTTTTATGTAGAAATAGCAAGAATGTCCTAATGTAGTTTTATTAGTTATACACCCATTGGATGGTCACTTAACAAGTTTTTACTGGGTACAGAGATGATTGTTCAGAGATGAACAAAGAAAAAAAACCCCTCCTTTAAGGGGCTTACACTCTAGAGCGGTAGTTCTCAACCTGTGAGTCCCAATCCGGTTGGCAAACTTATATCTCTCAAAATATTTACATTACATTCATAACAGTAGCAAAATTACAGTTACAAAGTAGCAATGAGAATAATGTTATGGTTGGGGGTCGAGGAGAGCCACTGTGTTAGAGGCTGCTGTTGGCAACTGGTGTTACATTGCAAAAACCCATGTCCTGTTGAGTAGGATTTTTTGTTTTTGTTTTCAAAAGCCCTTCCTGATGGAAGAGGTGGTGGTGGTGGTGGCGGTAGGGTGTCCCTGGTGAGTTGCCAGGGGAGGCTCCCGAGGTAGGTGGGTTAGGTAACAGAAACCCAGAGAGCTCTGTTATTTGCTGTCAAGCACTGTTGTCCTTGTGTGTTGTCCACACTAGCTGCAACTTCACACACAGCAGGGGAGTCTCTGGGAGCTGAGGGGATTCATCTCCTAGGCAGAAGACTAGGGGCAAACAGGTTCCTGGGAGGGAGATGGCAACCGCCTCATGGGGGAAGATGACATGGGCTTGTTCAGGGCAGGGATGGGGGAGTACGTAAATAGGAATGAGGCCCTTGGGTGACACTCCTGGAGCCCCTTAGCCTGCCTCTGGAGGGCAGGTTGCCCCTGTATCCTGGCACACTCTATTCCTGAGTCAGAACATGGAACTCAGTGGTGGCTTTATGGTGCTTGGGATCTGTTGTTCTGTGTCTCTGCGTGTCTGACTGTCTGTCTGTCTCTCTGTCTGTCTGTCTGTCTCTCTCTCTTTCTTGTGTGTGTGTGTTCATCTGTGGATACACATGACTTTGCATGCACATCCAGCCTCTGGCTTCCACACAAGCACGTCCGTGTTCTTTTTTGAGATGGGCTCTCTCCCTGAACCTGTGTTCACTGATTCAGCTAGGCTAGTTAGTTAACAAGTCTCGGAGCCCCTCCCACTCCATCCCTTCCCTAGTGCTGAGATTACACACGTGCCCGACCTGCTCTGCCCACTTCCTTACATGGTTACTGGATAGCCCAGCTCAGGTCCTCAGGTTTAGATGACAAACATATTACCTTCCTACCTCCCTTTTGTTGCTTCACTGTTGAGACAAAAATCTCAACAATACCATGAAACCCAGACTGGCCTGGCGCTTGCAACCTCCCAAGCACTGAGTTTATAGTGAGCCGCTATGCCAGGCTGCCAGGCTGCCTTCTGATTTTAAGCAAATTTCAACAGTGCCTGCCTGTCTCTGGCCTGCACAAAGAGAGAGCAGAACTCCATGGCATCCAGGGAGCCAGTTGTGATAAAAGATGATGCTCACAGGTGTGACCTATGCGTCCCACCCTTGAAAGGAAAAGGGGAGGCAGATTCCACAAGGAAGGCTCAGGGGTCTGCTTGGAGATTTTCCATCATGGAAACCCACTTTATCCAGTCCTGGAAAGTTCTGGAATGTGTCTGAGAGAATAATTCCCCACCCCCACCCCCGCGCCTTAACAACAGGAACACCTCCCCAGAGACTAACAACAGAAATAAGGTTGGCATGGAGGGGTTGAACACATGGCTGGCACTTGGGAGAAGTCGCTTTCCCCTCAGCATCTCTGTCAAGTCATCCTGAGACTGGTGGGCTGGCTGCCCTGGCAGGGTGGGGGGTTGTCTTCGTCAGCTGCACCCAGGCTCAGTCTGTCCAGACTGAGCTGCTCAGGCACACAGAGGCCCATGCTTTCAGAGCGGTTATTTTATGCTGCCCATCCGTTCAACAAATATTTACTGAGCTGTGTTCCATGCACATGGCTAAAATACAGCCGTGAAAAAAGACAGCCGGAGGAAGACCCTCCCCTCCATGGAGCACACGTTTTAAATTACCCTTATTTCTTGTGTGTGTGAGGAGGTGGTATGCAGAGGTCAGCGGACAGCTTTCTGGAGCCAGTTGTCTCTTTCTGCCATATGGGTGCCAGGGTTCAAGATTAGGTTGTCAGGCTTAGTAGCAAGGGCCTCTTCACCTACAGAGCCATCTGGCCAGCCAGGGGTACACACTTTAATAAACAGGAGTCACCAAAGAAGCACAAGCTTGCAACATTGGATTTACAACTCACAGATCTGCTGTCCCTTCCTGTCAGAAGTCCTGGCTGGCTGACATCTCTTCTCAAGCAGATGTCACCTCGGAGTACAATCACTGGTAGGTGTTCTTAAGAATGGTCCAGTTAGCTGGCAGTGGTGGCGTACTTGCTTCCAAGGCAGAGGCAGGTAGATTTCTGAGTTCGAGGCCAGCCTGCTCTACAGAGTGAGTTCCAGGACAGCCAGAACTACACAGAGAAAGTCTATCTCGAAAAACAAACAAACAAACAAACAAACAAACAAACAGAATGTTCCATCTAGGGTCTGGAAAAATGTCTCTGTAGTTAAAAGCACTTGCTACTCTTAAAGAGGACCTAGGTTTGCCTCCAAACCCCCCACATCAGCTAAAATCATCAATAACTCCAGTTCCAAAGGCCCTGATACCCTCTGCTAATGTCCTTGGGCACCAGTCACAAATGTGATGCACATATATACATGCAAGTGAAACACTCATACACATACAATAAATAAAAATATAAGTATTTAAAAAGGAGTGTCCAGACCAGCTAGGCATGGTGGGACACGTTCTGGAGACTGGGGCAGGAGAATTCTGACCTGGACTGACTGGCGCGACTCAGTCTCAGTGAAACAAAAAAAACCAAACTGGGGCCAGGACATGACTCAGTTGCTAAAGCCTGCCTTGCAAACACAAAGACCTGATTTCAATTCCCAGAAGCCACCTAAAAAGCCAGCTGTGTTGAGATATGTGGCTAAACCCAATACTGAGGAGGCAGAGCCAGGAAGATCACAGGGTCTCAGTGGCCAGCCTGCCTAGCCTACTTGGCAAAGTTTCAAGTGAGTGAAAGAGCCTGTCTGAACCAACCAAACAACCCCCCAAACCCCCAAAACTGTGGATAGCAAGCATCTGAGGAATAACAAAGTTGTGTGCATGCACAAACATACAAGCATGCGCAGGAACGCGCATGCATACACACACCCACACACACCCACACACACACACACTCCAATCAAATACCAAACAGCCCCAGCAGCAGCAGCACCACCACCAACAACAAAAATCAACCAAGGGAAAAAAAGAATGTTTCATTGGCCAGGGTTGTACCTCAATTGGTTGAGTGCTCACCTAGCACCCCGCCACCCCAGAAGATACCCACCCCAAGCTCTACAAAACAACAACACGACGAATATTTCCCACTCAAACCCTTTAGATCCAAGAGAAGCATATTCATGCATTTTCTCTCAATTGTCTAAGGCTTCCTCTTTGAATAGCAGAGGGTTCCTTTTGTAGTTTCTTTCCTGAATGATTGACAGAACAGGTGAGACTGTGTTCAGGAGACACCCTATCTTCTAACCCTGAGCCATCAGTCACTGCATGGTAACACAAGGGGACACTTTCTGCGGGTGGCCACAGACACCGACACTGCCTACAGCAATGGAGATCGCTGCTCCATTGCCATGAGTTTGTTTATTACTCTAAAACCAGATTAATAGAGGAGGTTTTTTCCCCTGAGAGGGGAAAGAAGGGTGGAAATAAAATTTCCCCAAGACAAAAATAGTCCAGGCCCGTGCATTTAACAAGGCCCTCATCAGAAAGCTGTGTTTCGACACTTGCTCTTATTAGGGCAGTGGGTGCTTCCTGTGCCTCAAGCTTAATTCCAGGAGCTTCTCCCGTTTGGATTTTGGCCTTCCTCTGGTAAGCCCCTCTGGATTAACCTGTCACACTCTGTCAGTCATGATGCAGCAGGCAGCTCTCTGTGTCCAGGCCCTGGTTACATTATTTATTTTCCATAGAAAATTAGACCAGAAAGCTCCACGGAAGTGGGGGGGGGGGTTGGGATTCATTTCTTTACCGGACTTCTCATCTTCTAGCATCTACTCTACAGCTTGGACAGAACGTGCCATCTCAAAGTTGGTGAGTCCTTAGCCAAACGTTCTGAATTCTCCATGTGACAGCTGAACAGGCACTCTCGCTCCTCTTTCCTCCTTCTTCAGTAAGACAAGGCTCTTGGAGAGGGGTGATTTAGTATGTGTGTGTTGGAATATGGTGAGGAGGAGGGAGAGAAATAGCCTTGTATGGAACACATCTTTCCTGATATGCCCCCTCTGTAACTGGCATGGTCTCCTGGTCCATGCCCATGCCCATGCCCACACCCTGCATCCCATTGCCTGCCTCTCTGACACACTGTGGAGCAGAAAACACATTGCTGGGATCTCCCACTGTAAGGGGCTCCAAAGTAAATTACCTCCCTGGACTCAGAGCTCATGAAGGCCTGGGGTATGCAAAACCTTACATTTTTGTTATTGTAGCTCTGTCTTCAGTCTTGTTCCTGTGGGTGGCTTTTCGACCTTTATTAGGCTAGCCACAGAATGGTTAAAATTAGAAAGATGGAGGTCAGGCCAGAGGGAAATGAATTCTCATGTGTCCTTAGTGGGAGTGGGGAAAGAGTTTCTGATAAGGTTAAACACATGCCTGTATGTGATCTAGCCTTTGCTCTCTGACTTTGACCTAGAAGTAATGAAACTCTGTGTCCTGACAAAGACCTACATGGGAGTGTTCATAGCTGTCTTAAGACTCTCAGCCCTAAACCAGGAACTCCAGAGATGCTTATGAGCAGACATAGCACCTCCATACAGTACAGCAGGGATGCCACCTGGCAGTCATAAGGGACCAGGTTAGATATAATGAAGGATGCGTGTAGTCTTAGCCTTCATGTGTCTGAGGCTGGAAGATCTAAAGTTGGAAGCCCGATTGGGTTACATAGAGAGACCCCCATCTAAATAAATAAATACTGGGAGAGATATTACTCAGTGGTTAGGTGCTTGTCTAGAATATATAAGTACTGGCTTCAATTCCCAGAGCTACAAAAGTAAATACAAACCCAAAATATATACATAGAAACAAAAGAGGAATCATATTGAAAACAACATGCATGAATCATAGACATGCAGAGCAAAGAAGCTGGCCACAAGATAAATACTATACACGTCCACTAATACAAAGTATAAGAGTCAGCCAAACTAACTTAGAGTAGGGTTCTAGCTGTATGCTAGGTATCTACCCCATCTCCTCTTGGTGGTCCTTTTGCAGTGTCTTTAGACTTTTTTGCCCATTACAACTGTGTGCTGTGTGTGTGTGCGCGCGTGCCTGCGCGCGCGTGCACCCGCGCAGGCAAGCGCGCACACACACTGTTGCTACTATCTAGAAGGGGGATCGTAAGAATTCCTGCAGTGAATTGGTCAGGAGCCCACCCCAACCCCCAAAGACCCAGAACACCACAGTGTCAAGATAGAGAACCCTAGTCTATGGTAATGCAAGTTTGCAAGAGTTATTACTTCTTAAGGAGTGCTGGCTGAAAGGGGCATGAGGGAACTTTCTGGAATGATGACAATGTTCTATATTTGTGTTGTCTAAAATAGCAACCGTTAGCCTAATGTGGCTGTTTAAATTAAAATGGAACATAATTAAAATTTGAAGTGCCCAACAGCTGCAATGGACAGATCTAGACCATGTCCACCTTTGCAGACTTAGAATGGGCCGTGCTTGCTCTCTTTCCCGGGCCAGGCTACTTGAAAATGTGCACCTTTTATTGCATGTTAATTCCATACCTCAATACATACAACACGGGGAGGCAAGAAAAAGACTCTTTATACAGAAAAGGAATGGGGATGCTGGGAAAGCTCCAGTCCCCATGAGTGTGGCTTCTGTCCTCCAGGTGGTACCCCATGGCTGGCCAGGCCTGCTTACACAGAGAAGCACTCAGAAGGGGCGGGGCTGTGGAATCCTTCAAATGGGCTTCAAAGGGCCAGGAAACGCCAAGGCTATTTACTCTACAGGGAACTGAAGGGCTGCTCCAGCTCCGAGGGAATTGACTAGCCTGTTATGAGGACCTAAGGAAAGAAAAGGCTCTGCTTTCCCCCACCCCCCACCCACCCACCCATTGCCAGGTAGCCTCCCCCACCCCGGGCTGCAGGCTCTGCCTGCAGAAATTGCTCCATTCCGAGTCACTGCCGCCTCTCTCGCTCTTCTGGTGTGAGGGTTTTACAATAACAGCATTGTAACCACTTTGAGAAAACCAATAAAAAGGCGGTGACAAAAGAATAGCGAGCCGGCTGGAAATTGCACGCAGGAGCGCAGGCCTGGGTCTTTTGCTGCTGCGTGTTTAATAGTGCTCCCGGGCTGCAGGCTGCAAAGACGCACGTGTTTATTTGGGGGATGCGCTGTGACTTAAATAATGAATCTTGCCTAAGCATTCAGATGAATGCAGGGAGCCGTGCCAGCCTTCTCACCCAACTCGGGCCAGTAAAGGGAACCCTTGTCAGACCTGTAGAGCTGCCTTCTCTAGGGTGTGGGATGGGGAGGTTGGACCATGCGTTTTCCTTCCTTCCTTCCTTCCTTCCTTCCTTCCTTCCTTCCTTCCTTCCTTCCTTCCTTCCTTCCTTCGTTCACTCATTCAGCACTCAAAATAGAGCGGCCTACTAAGTATTTATTAATCCTGTGATAGCTACTAAGCCACAAAACCACCAATGTAGCCTGTGCTTGTTGAAGAAAAATACCAGAAAGGTTACACATTGCATACAACCTAAAGCAATTTGTTATGAGTCTTGTCCTCTTCCTTGACCACTAGGTTGTAGTCCCACCCACCTCTACTGACCTTGAGTCCCACAGTCTCTCTGTCTGTCTGATGGCAGCCCTTTTGTCCTTGAGGTAATTATCAATATCCATGTTCAGAAATCAATTCAGACTCACAGAAATTGTGTAAATAATTTTGAACTACCCTTTCCCCACCCTCTTCAAAAGTTAAGCCTGCCAATTTTCCTTTTTCTTTATGTCTCTATGTATGTATGTGTTCATGTATGCATGTATATAATCCTGTTATGGGTCAGTATGTATCAATTCCTTGTGGGTATATGGAGTCACGAGGACCCCTTCCGGCTAACGCAGACCTGTTAAGGAACAAGGCCATTCTCTTATACAGTCATACTGTAATTGTGAAGGACAGGAAATTAATATTGCAACTATACTGTTATTGCCTAATCTACAGACATCTATATTTCTTCAAGTGTCTCACTACTTTCCTTTTAATGCAAAACAAAAATACAAAACACACAAAACCACAAAAGCAAAACCAACAAAGAAACAAACCAAACCAACCAACCAACCAAACAAACAATCAAACAAACAAACAACCAAACAAACAAACGTGGGGTTTTCTGACTCAAGACTCAACTCAAGGTGACATGGCTGCATTTTATCATCTGAAACGGTTGCTCTGTTTTGCATTGAGATTCTTTTTAAAAAATTGTTACATTTATTTATTGGTGTGCAGGTGAGAGGGGGATGGGCACGTGCATGTCATGGCACACGTGTAGAGGCAAGAGGATAACCAGCAGAAGTCAGTTCTTGTCACTTGATGTCACTGGACTGCATACTCTGGGCTAGGTGGCCCTTAAGCTTCCAAGGCAAGATTCTCCTGCCTGCCTTCCATCTCTCTATAGCAGGAGTGCTGGTATTATAGATATGTGACAGTTGTATTAGGCTTTTTTAGATGGGTCCAGGGAGATTAAACTCAGGCCATTACCCACCATCAATGAGGGGCCTCCCTTCATTTGTTTTGAGGGTTTTGGTTCCTAGAAGGAAATAACCAAGATAGGGCTGGTGGAATGGTATGGCTGTCTTTTCTAAATATTAACACTTCACAGCTCCAATGTTGAGAAGAGGTTCAAGTGAGGGGACTTCTCGAACCTTCTGCACATACTCCTTTAAACTCCCATCCCTTACACACTTTCTTCCTAAACCAGAGGTCAAGAACTCTAGGCCAGTACCCTAACAGAAGGTAGCAAGTGTCCTAGGTCTCCAAGTGACACCCTTGTGGGAACTGAGCTGAACAACCCCACAGAACTGGTAGATGAGGTGTTAAAATCACCACAGAATACCAGGCGTTCACTGAGGGATGAGGTTAAATTGCAGTGAACAAAGCCCTCTTATGGGGGTGGGGGAGTGGGGGGTGTTCTGGATTGGTTGCTGATTCCTGTCCCCCTCCTGTCCTCCCCTCCACTCCAGCCTCCCCCCCCCCCCGAATCAGTATTTGCCTTCCTTTGAAGCTGTCCGCTGATGGGCTGCAGCATCGAAAACATAATTTCATTTCCAAGATGGCCAGCATTGTCACCTGAGTGTGTGGCATTGTTGCTGCAAAGGGAAGGAGCACCTTGACATTTCTGGTTGTGATTTCAAGTGCCCTCATGTGATAGTACTAGCTCTCATTCCTCGGAGCTTATAGACACTCAGGAAGAAGAGAGGGACTAAAAAGAGACACAGCCGACTTAGAAAGCAGGAGGGTCCAATTCGGGTAAACCACTTGTATGTTAATGGCCAGACTCTATATAGGGCTGTTTGGTAAAAGGCTTCAGTACCATCAACCAAGTCCTAAAATTGTCTACAAGTGAATATTTTGGTAATCATACTCTCTACATGTATGTGTGATAGGGGGGCTTATGTGTGTGCATACTCCGGTGTGCACATACGCCTTTGTGTGTTCAGAGGTGGTGAGCTATTTACACATGCAGTGCTATGCAAAACTATATGAACCACATGGGAATCTATTTAAAATATTGATGTGCTCAGTTAAATCCACAGCACACAATAATGTCATTGCCTACGAGCGCTCTATTTTGATACTGGAGGGGGTTAGAGGTGAGACTCAGACACACCTTTGCTTGCCACAGTTTTGTCTGGGATTCCAAATCAGCAACCTTGCTACAAGAATCCAGAATATACAGAAACTACACTTGAACTAATGCCTAAACCCTGACGGAGACATCCTTCATCGTTAATCTGGTTACTCGGGGTTTATTTCACAGTCAGAAGTTCTTATGATGGAAGGGGCTCCTGCTGGCTTCTCCCAGACATATGACTGAATTAATGAATGAATGAATTCAACTTACCAGGGCAGATTTAAATTGCTTACAGAAACAGAGTCTGGTTATTTTTCTTCCTTCCTTTTTTTTTTTTTTTTTTTTAACACAAATATGAGCCTCGAATGGGTGCTGTAAGAGTCATTAATCCTTGATAACCGACTGTTTTATCTTTTGATTAAAAAAAAAAAAAAGGCAGGCTGACTGACAGTGAGCTCACAGCAATAGGTTCATTAAGAAGCCTGGTTCAGATGTGACCTGGCAAATAAACACCTAGCTTTCCATTAACCAGGCAGCCCCCCTGGTTCTCTCAGACTTAAAATGGAAGGGACACCTAAACTAGCCTTGTCTAAGTCCGTTCCCCCCGACCCGCAGCCCCCAAACTGAAGACTTTCAGTGATACTACCTGGTTGTCAAATTTTAATGGGTGCTTGTTAACAGGGATTCTGAAGTATTGTGATGTGTTTGACCATCAGCACCTTTCTGGCCTGCTTGTGATGTTGGGCTGCTGTTTTTTTGTTTTTGTTCTTGTTTTTTGTTTTTTGTTTTTTCGAGACAGGGTTTCTCTGTATAGCCCTGGCTGTCCTGGAACTCACTTTGTAGACCATGCTGGCCTTGAACTCAGAAATCCGCCTGCCTCTGCCTCCCGAGTGCTGGGATTAAAGGCGTGTGCCACCACGCCCGGCTGGGCTGCTGTATTTTAATGGGGACCTTAACAGCAGAGACTCCGGCTGCTCTGGTGGGCCTGGAGGACTCTAACAGTGCGGGTCTACTGGGTTGGAAGAACGCAACTGATGGTGAGAGTGGGGTCCCCCAAGAGTGTAGAGGAAGCGAGGCTTTCCATGCTGCCTTGGCCAGTGACACCTTTAAGTCTACTTCACACTTGCCTGAGGCTGGGAAGCCCACTGTTCTGCCTGGGAATGTTTCTGGAAAGGATGAGACTGCCCCCCCTCCACTTTCTCTTCTTCCTTTACTTTGCCCTTTTATCCTTATCCTTTGCTTCTTTCCCTCCCATCCCTTTCCCTTTTTCCTTCTCTCTTCCCCTTTCCCATTCTCTAGCTTTCCTCTGATCTCCTTTTCAGTTCCTCCTTTCCTGCTGCCATCCTTCCATCCCCTACCTTTCTAGTCCCCTTCCTTCTGCTCGCTCATTCCCATCCTCCTCCCTTTCCTTCCCCCTTTCCTTTCCTTCCCCTATCCTGCCCTCACACCCTCCTGTTCTTCCCTATCGCTCAACTCAAAATTTGACAGCACCCAAGCAGCTCATGTTGAGTGTCGCCAGCAAACTGCCACTTCTCTGGATGACATCCTCAATTAGACGCCAGTCCTTCCCCCACCATGTCCCTCCACAGACACATTGCTTGCTGGCCTTGTTGTCTAGGAAGGGTAGCAAACACTTCCTGGTATTTTAATCTGTAGCTCAGTGACCAAACTGGGCTTTCCAATTGGAGGCTCTGACTTGCAGGCCAAGAGCATGCCCAACCCTGGCCAGTGTCTGGCGCCTAAGCAGTCTCAGCCCAGACCATAAGCCAGAGTGTGGCCATTCCAGGCTGCATCTCCCCACCCCCACCTGGGATGGGGGGAAGGAGGGAGGTAATCGAAAGTAGCTGTTTTCCAAGAAGGTCTCAAAATAAAGTTCTCCAAGGGAAGTTGAGTTTCCTGGACGTGGCAGAAGGTGTGTGGGTTGAGCATGGTGGGATGTGTATATGTGTGCAAGTTTTTTGTGTCCCTGGGGAGAAGGAATGACTGCTTTGGCCCAGGAGGAAGGCGACATTCTGCCTGGAGCCGCTGGACATCACCATGCGTTCAGAGGATGCAAGAGTGCTTTGCCGGTGGAAAGCTTATTTTGCCCAGCAGGACCAAAAATCCAATTAAAGAAAGAATGAGGGAAATGCGAAGTCTGGACTGCGTGCTGGCACCACCCTGGCCGACTTCCTTGGCAGGGATTTCTGCTGAGGGGAAGGGCCCGTGATGGTCCTGGGGATAGCCCAACCCAGAGGCTCTCACGAGCCATGGCCCTCTTTGCCTGTCTCCCACCCCTCTCCCAAGCCACAGTCTCCTGGAGGACCCACTGATGGTGTGGAGAGCCCGATTGGCTGGCAGCAACTAGGGCACCAGCCAGCCCCAGCTCTTGGGCCATTTGAGCCACCCACCCTCCTGTGCCTATTGACATGGGTGAGAATCGCACAGGCAGATTAAAGGCAGCATATGGCCCCCCAACTGGAAGCCAGCGGGGCTGAACCAACACTGGCAAATTGTGTTCAAACCGCATTGAGAATCCTGGCAGCTGCACCTGGCATGGGGAGCAGCCGGCGACCTGCATACAAAGGGAGTTTTATACACAGGGGGCCAAGGCAGCCGCTCTGCCCCCACTCCCTGCAGCCTGGCTCTCACCTCCCCCTCAGCCCAGATCTGGCCACTGGCCCTGGGAGGGGAAGCTCTCTGTCCAGGTTTCCAAACCTGCAGAAAGGCAGCAATGAGGACAGTCGTCAAAGGTAGAAGGAATTCTCAGTGTCTTCTTCTGTCCCCTAACCCTGTGCCTATAAGCCCCTATGACACCCCCTCCCAATTCACTAAGGGCCACATTTTAGTACCCAGGCAGGCAAGGAACCTACAAAGAACTACAGGGATCTCACTTCTGTAGAACCCAAAGAACCCAGAGGAGAGAGTTTCCAAGTGTCCCCATGTGTCAGGTGACACATAAGCAGTCGCCTGGGTCATTACTTGTCTCCTTTCCAAAATAAATAGTCAAAAGGCAGAGGCATCTAGCTACTTCATGAACGAAAGGGAAATATCAAATGGCTAGCATGTAAAAATAAATACTGGAACTGGGGGAGGGGAGACCAATTAAGTTGCAATAAACCTACAGAGCCAGGTAGGGGCATGCTCACACTCATGGGGTCAGCATGTAAAAACATGCTGGGTTGTGTCATCCAGTTAGTCAGGTGTGTGCTGCATGTCAGCTGGGAACACATAAGCATGTTTAATGGTAAGATCTGCCAAACCCTGAAGGGATGTGAAGTGGGAGTGTGTGTGCTTTTAGGGTCCTCTTCATGGGCTAGGGTTTGTATAACCATAGCTGTTGGCTTCCCAAGGATGCTCTATCCTAGAGTCTGCTGCCATGGCCACATAAACCACCTATTTGGCTGGTAGCTCTCCATCCCCACCCTAAGGGCATACCAGTATTTCCTCCTGCCTGGCCATCTGCCACAGTTCTGCAAATAGAGTTTCCAGGATAACTGGGGCATCCTTAGACGATGGTGGGTGGACACTTCAAGAGACTTAGGGAAGAGTCCAGGGAGGCTTGAGGTACTCTTGCACCAGGACTAAGGTAATGCATTGTCATGAGCCAATGAGCCTGTTCCCAGTCCCTTTTATAGAAAGGGTTTCACTATGCAGCCCTGGCAGGCCTGGAATTTCATATGTAGACCAGGGTGGCCTCTAACTCACAGAGAGATCCACCTGCCTCTGCCTCCCTCCAGATGCTTGGATTTAAGGTGTACGCGCATTTATGAACCTGCCTTTTAGACGAAATCAGACTATTAGACTTGCTGCCCAGGCATGGGTTGGTGTCTTAGTTAAGGTTCCTATTGCTGTGTTAGAAGAGCATTGCCAAAATCAACTTGGGGAGGAGACCATTTATTTCATCTTACATTTCTCAGATCCAATTCCATCACTAGGGAAGTCAGAGCAGGAACTCAAGTAGAGCAGAAACCAAAGGGCAGGAGCTGATGCAGAGGCCATGGAGGGGTGCTGCTTACTAACTTACCTCCCATGGCTTGCTCAGCCTGCTTTTTTTATAGAACCCAGGACCACCTCTAGGGTTTACATCACTCACACTAGACTGACTCCCCACATCATTAATCAACACAATGCCCTGGAAACTTGCTCACAAGCAATTTGATAGAGATATTTTCTCAATTGTAGGTTCTGATTCCCAGATAACTCTAGCTGGCCAACTCAAGTTGATCAAAAACAAACAAACAGCAACACACACACACACACCCACACACACACACACACACACACACACCCAATGCTTTCCTCCCTTGTGGTTTGAGAGGAACAGCCATATTGAAAAGGAAATCATGACACCTACATGTTTGTGTTCTGGGCTATCTCAGGCAAGGTTCAGAGTATAGTAGGTGCTGGGGGCATGGTACCTTGCTCTTGTTTCATCTCTATGTGGAAATGACAGGTGACACAGCGACCCACTGAAGGTCACCCGGTAGAGACTGACACAGACTGAACCCCTACTGCAGACTTTTCCTTGTTACCTGGCCAACTGCAGAAGATGGTTTTCCAGTTTTGACTCGTCCAGTCACAGGGAAAAGACAATGCCTACCCACTTCCTCCCAGACAAAAGGTGGTGTCCCTTATGTGAGGGAAGTGTCAACTGTTCTCCTCCAGCCCCACTCTCCTAAAGAAAGACAGAAGGGAAGGCTGACATACTATGGAGGGAGTCCCACTTTTGCCTGTCACTTTCCTCACAGCTGAGCCTTCTCCCTTCAAATCTGACCTCTGTCATTCCAATGAAGATGAGTCAGGACCTGGGGAACATGGCTTGCCCATTAGAACTACAGGTAAGAGAGGCTGGGCACCTCCTTGAATCAGAATGGAGAAGAGCTGAGGGCATCTGGCTTCCTTATCTAAAATTTGACAGTAATGGCCAAGAGCTGGAACTGCATGCTCTGTTTTGGTTTCTGTGGAAAGATTCCATGTGAGAATGTTCCCTGTTTGTGTTCTGCACTTGTGAAGATGGCGTTTTAGCCTGAGCATACCTTTTGTCATCACTGGCTAATGTGGGGAGCCGCCCTCACATTCGCCATTACAAGATAGCGCTGATGTCCTGCGCTCTAACATACAAACAAGGCAGCTGCGCATGTGCTGGGTAGATTTCCATTCCCTTGCGCCCTGCCTTTCCCGTGGCGTCATCTGGGGTAACAGCAGGCCGCCAAC
>NC_034613.1:4991427-5011383 GCF_900095145.1 Mus pahari | reverse complement strand
TTCTCTCTCTTCTCTTCTCCCCTCTCTTCTCTTCGCCCTTTGCCTGTTGGAAGCTTACGCTCTCCCTCTCAAGAGCATTAAAGCGTTGCTGTAGAAGGATCCTGTCTGTGTGCCGCGTCATTTCTTGCTGGCGGGAAGGTAGCGCGGGACAGGCTAATATAGTTGCTGGCTTACTTGACCAGATATTTTTTCCTGTTTTGAACATTAACATACCTAGATGGCCCTATGTTCCTTTCGCAGTTTTAACAGTAGTCTGTGTTGTGCTCACAAGTCCTTATGTTCATTTCCTGGGTAGCCCCTGCTCACACAAATCCTAGGTTTTGATGGGTGACTTGCTTTGCCGGGCAAGACACTGTAAATTGCGGTTAGTAAAGGCATAAAGAGTCCTTGAGTTGCCAGGTGTGGCTGCACATGGCTGTAATCCCACATGTCTGAAATTTGGTAGGTAGAGGCAAGAGAACCGTTGCTACTGTGAGATGAGCCTGTGCTATACAGCAAGTTCTGGGTCAGCCAAGGCTACATAACAAAACACTATTTTAATAAGTAATAAAAAAATAAAAATTGTATGTGCATTGAAATTTGCCCTCTCATGCTTTGTTTTCTGTTACTATAACAAAATACCTTATGCTGGGTTAATTTATGAAGAAAAGACATGTATATAGCTCACAGTTGTGGAATTTGAGTTCAAAAGCATGTCACCAACCTCTGCTGGGCATCTGCCAAAGGCCTTGTTGTGTCATAACACTGTAGTAGCATGGCATGCTGCAGCCATGCAACTGTGCAAGCTTGGGTCTCTTCTACCTCTTTTTATAAAGCCAGAAATGCCATCATGGGGACCCTACCCATCTAACTCTGCTCAATCTGAACGGTCCCACCTCCAAACACTATCAAAAACACCCATTCTCAGAACCAACAACTGCCAACTGCTTGACTGAGGCAGGAGGAGGATGCTTACCAATTATTGCTAACACCCAGCACCAACCAGGAGACATGCACAGTCCATGCCCAAGGGACCAGTCAACCCAGTCATAGTCATTTGAGTCCAGGTGAATCCTCAGAACTGTCCTGGGTGCATTCACAGCCCTGCAGAGCTGTTTTAAGCTACCAAAAGTTTTGTTTTGTGTTATTTATTATTTTTGTTGTTGTGTGTAGTAAAATACACATGTAAAAAATGACCATTTTAATCTTTTAAGGGATAGTTACACCTTGACTCATGATGGGGACATATCCCCAGTAAACCTGTTTTAAGTTAAAAACATCATAAATAAAAGCTATATTTGAGCTTGATGTGGTGGTGCATGCCTTTAATTCTGGAGTAAGTGCCAGACCAGGCTGATGTAAGTTCCAGGCCAGTCAGAGCTACACAGTGAAACTCTGTTTCCAAAAAACAAAAACAAACAAAATAACAAGTTTTAGCCAGTCCTGGTTGTATAGACCTGTGATCCCAGCTGCTTAAGAGACTAAGACAGGAGGTTCAAAATCTCAAGGCCTTTCTAGGTTACAAAGTGAATTCAGAGCCAAGCCAAGCAACTTAGTGAAACCTTGTCTCCAAATAAAAAGACGTCTATTACTGACAACCTGCGTTTGGTCTGGAGAAGTCAGGTGGATAAAAAGAGAACTGACTCCTGTATGTTGTTCTCTGACCTCTGCATGTACACCATGACATGTGCATGCCCCCTGTCTTAGTTAGGGTTTTACTGCTGTGAACAGACACCATGACCAAGGCAAGTCTTATAAAAACAACATTTAATTGGGGCTGGCTTACAGGTTCAGATGTTCAGTCCATTATCATCAAGGTGGGAGCATGGCAGCATCCAGGCAGGCATGGCACAGGCAGAGCTCAGATTTCTACGTCTTCATCCAAAGGCTGCTAATGGAAGACTGACTTCCAGGCAACTAGGGTGAGGGTCTTAAGCCCACACCCACAGTGACACACCTACTCCCACCAGGTCACACCTACTCCAACAAGGCCACACCTCCAAATGGTACCACCCCCTGGTCCAAGAATATAAAAACCATGACACCCCCCCATAAATGAAATGTAATAAAAATAAAATGACAAAGGGGTACTGAGGACATAGGTCAGTGGCAGGATGCTTGCCCAGCAATTAAGCCCCCAATTCCTTCCTGAACACCACATATGTTTGCTTTCTAATAGCAGTGGCCCTTTCCCTTCTTTGTGAGACCTTTAAAGCCAACATCAACATGGCATAGGACCTTTGTATTTATCTTTATGGGAAATGCATGAGCATACATGTATCTTGGAATGTGGGAGCCTTGTCTTAAGGCACTGTTACCAGCCAGGATCTTTGCAGGTCAATGCCAAGGGTCTGTGGTCATGTCCTGGGCAAGAGGTTGGAAAGTCCTCATTTGTTCTTTGAGGTTTCAAATTCTAGCTAGAAGTAAGGCATGATGGTACAGGCCTTTAAATTTTAGCACCGATGAGGCAGAGGTAATGGGTCTCTATGAGTTTGAGGCCAACTTGGTCTACACAGCAAGTTCTAAGCCAGCCAGAAAAATCTAGTGAGACTATTTAAAAAGAAAATCTGGGCTGGAGAGATGACCCAGTATGCACTGACTGTTATTCTAGAGGTTCTGAGTTCAATTCCCAGCAGGCACATAGTGGCTCATAACCATCTGTAATGAGATCTAATGGGGTCTGGTGTGTCTGAAGAGAGCAAAGTATACTCACATACATAAATAAATAAATCCTTTTTTTTTTTTTAAGAAAAGAAAATCTATCTGGAGAAGGTAGAATACACTGGGTGGTTGATTCCAGCTACCCCTGTGGGGGTTTCATAGCCACTTCTGAGACAGTAAGTATGGTGGTGGTGGTGGTGGTGGTGGTGGTGTGGTGGTAGTGATGAAGATAATGGTAGTGGCGATGGTGGTGGCGATGGTGGTGGTAGTGATAAAGGTAATGGTCGTGATGGTGGTAGAGACAGTAGTAGGCAGAAATGTTCTGGAGGCCTTTCCAGGCAGGGATTGAAATGAGACATAGGCTTGTGTTTTCTTTGAATGAGTACTGTTCTCATTGGCTTGAAGCCTAAACTCTTCTGGTTGCTGAGGTTACCAGGGAGCAGTTCACCCAGGTGGCCCATGTGGAAGGTTCTAGAGCCCAACTGCTGAGTTTACATTCTCATTTGCTATTTGCTTACTCTGTGACTCTGGTCAAGGGAATTGAACACATAGGGCTATTGAGTAGATTAAGAGTTCTTGGCCTCATGCCTTTGATACACCAGGCAGGGTGCCTGGTAGAGGTAAGGGGAATCCGTGGTGAGAAGCCTGTGTTGGCTCAGTTGCCTTCTGGCCAACCACACCTACTACTCTTCTCCTCATCCTGGCAGGAACATCAGAGTTAACCAGATCTCATGATCACATCACAAACCTTTGCTGGCTAACTATTTGCTTACAGTTCATTGTCCAAAGGAAGTCATAAATTCAGGTTCACGATCAAGGGGTAAGAGATGTCTTCCACTTCAAGTGAGAAAATGCAGTCTTATGCAAGAGGAAGAATCTGGAAGTAGGGATAAATTTTAGAATGATGACCATATACCACTGTGTGCATTAGCTTACAAACCATTTATTAAGGCTGCACTAAGACAGTAGGGTGTGATCGTACATGCCTATAATCTTAGCACTTAGAGGATTGTGAGCTTGAGGCTAGAACAAGCTTAAGTAAACACACACACACACACACACACACACGAGACACTTCCAATCTATCCTCATTATAAAAGGGAGGAGAAAGATCATACCATATCTATAAGAACAAGTCTCCTAAATCTCTAAATGTGTATGCATGCGCATGTGTGTGTGTGTGTGTGTGTGTATGTGTGTTGGAGTGAATGGAGAAAGTTTCATAGTCCTTCCTCAATCCCCATGAACCTGTGCCTGAATTCGAGTCCCTTGTAACTTGTCACCTTGGGCTCCATAAATATGTATACTGACTGATCAATGGGGACATTTACAGGAACAAAGAATCCTATTGGAGCTTGCACTGAATATCACATAGAGTGTGGATGTAGACTCACTGTAAGGATCTAGCTTCTATACTCTGCCTCTCCAGTGGATTTCTAGTGTTCATTGTCTGCCTCTTATCCAGCATTCTCAAACTGCTTCCCCTGGTGGCTGTGGTCTGAACCCTACCTATTGTTTTATTTCTCCCAACCAAGGTGGACCTGGAGATCCAGTGTACAGGTCCCCTCTTGCACAGTCCACGTTATTTAGGTTTCTATGTGTCTATCACAAATGGGTAAATGTGTTCTCAGAGGTTGTGGAGACCACGGGTACTGCAGGTGATGTGGGCTCAGGCAAGATGTGTGGAAGTCACGTTTGCGCTGAGCGCGCCCAGTGATTTAGCTGGGGATAAGACACACGTGGATGCCAGATGCTGGGGCATTGAAAGCTGGGCGCTGTGTGGTTGGGAGGGGCGGCTCTTTGTGGGGGAAGCAGCTGCCTCCCAGCAGTCATTTGGGACCTGTGAGGTCTGGTCAAATACTGACAGCGACAGACTGCCAAGAAACGGCGAGCCAGTGGGGACTGCTTCCTCAGGAAGAGAGCCAAGAGGGGGCCCTGGCAGGAGCCAGGGCAAGGACAGGTTCAGCAAGAAAGGGAAGCTTTCCAACCTTAAGGCCAGTGGGAAAAAAATATTTTATTTTATTGTTTTGTTATTGAGACAGGTTCTTATGTATCCCAGGCTGGCTCCAAACTCACTGTTTAGTAAAAAATTACCTTGAATTCCAGAGCCTTCTGCCTCCACCTCCTTAGTACAGGGATTATAGGCATAAGCTACCACAGCTGATAATTGATGTGGTTCTTGGGTGCTTGGGATCAAACCCAGAATACTAGGCAAGTATTCTACCAGCTGAGCCACATCCTAGCCCACTTGTCTGGTGTTTTGTTTTGTTTTGTTTTGGGACTTGTTATGTAGTCCAAGCTGGCCTCAAATCCATCATCCTCCCATCTCTGAAAGCTAGGATTACAGGTGTGTGCCACCATGCCTGGCTTCACTGGGTGAGGTTTTGCTGGTCCAGAATTCCATTTGTTTTTATTCTTACTGTAATCATACCCTTTTATACAGAAAAATGTAATGGTGACAACGCTAACTTGCCCATGATCCTTTGCTGGAGATAACTGTTGCTTACACTTAAGTGGACATGTTATAGCAATTCAGTAGGTGGGGCAGAAATCCCGCTATCTGGATTCAAGCATGAGCCCTATAACATCAGCAATATCATTGTTTATTTCACTTCTGTAAGCCTCCACTTTTCCAACTTTAGAGCAGGGCTTTGAAAACTGGCACTGTGATACCCATCTTTGATCCCAACATTTGTCAGGCAGAGGCAGGCTTATCCCTGTGTTCAAAGCTAGGTTGGCCTACATTCCCATTTCCTGGCCAGCCAGGGCTACATTGTGATATTCCTCCTCACAAAATAAAACAGAAAATGCGACTGCACATGGTATTTGCCTTTTTTTTGGGGGGGGGGTGTTCAAGACAGGGTTTCTCTGTATAGCCCTGGCTGGTCTGGAATTCACCCTGTAGACCAGGCTGACCTTGAACTCAGAAATCCGCCTGCCTCTGCTTCTCAAGTGCTGGGATTAAAGGCATGCGCCACCATGCCCGGGTGGTATTTGTCTTTTGGGGTTAGCTAACAAGCTGACTGAGATCACCCCTCAAAGCACTGCAGTATGTGCATGCGAAGTTCTCCATCTTCTGACTATATTTCCATGTATCGCCACTGAGACAGAAGTCTGCAACATCTTTGAATCTGCTTTGTTTTCCCACTCAGTGTTCTAAAACCAGCCTTTCTTATTACAAACTCACTGAAGATGGCTGTGGGGTTTTCTACCCTATGGAGTCATTAGAATTTAGCAGCGTTCTTATTATTGGACATTGATGCTGTTCTTGGCTTTTCCTTCTCGGTCTTAAACGCTTTGTTGTTATGAATGTGTGTAACATGGGTATGTGTGGTCACATGCCTGCCGCAGAATGCGTGATGAGGTCATGCATGTGCATGGGTGGGATCAGTTTGCTTCTTCCACTATAGTGGATTCCAGGGATCAAACTCAGGTCATCAGGCTTGGCAGCAAGTGCTGTTACCTGGTGACTCCCTTCACTGCCTTCCCTCCCCCACTTCATATTTGTTTGTTTGTTTATTTATCTATCTATCTATCTATCTATCTATCTATCTATCTATCTATCTATCTATCTATAGACAGGTTCTTCCTACATAGGTCAGGCTGAACTAGAACTAAAATCCTCCTGCCTCAGTCTCCCAAGCATTTTGAGGACAAGTGCCATTGTGCTTGGCTCTTAAGTTTCTGTTAACGTAAAGGATACTTTCAGGGGACAACTCTGTTGGGAGGTTTGCCATTACTATCCTTTCTTATGAAGGTATAATAGACTTGATATAGAAAATGACTTGAAGACAGAGGACTCGAACGAAGAAAACAAGGATTACCAGAGGGAGCAAGGAGCATACATATGGTCAGAGCTAAATGATGTGAGGCAAAATGAGGGATGCCCTAGAGCTCCCGGGCCAACCAGCTACTAAAACCTCTACGTTCTCTTACTTGCTCCAAGTGACCATCTGGGACACCAGAAAGAAGTCTTCCAAGTTCTTAAGGAATGCTTGCTTCTGCCATGTGACAGATTTTCTGGAGTTGTTAAAGCTAGAAAGCTCTTTCTTACAGCTTTTAAATACAGGGAGGTCATGAGTTCCAACTGGTGGGAGCCCCGCCCCCTAGCTCTTACCCCACCTCTACCCAACTCAATTTAGGGGATGCCCCAGAGGTTTGAGCTTGCTTTGGCCTCAGGCTGCTTCCCGTGGACCTCCTTTGAAATGTCTACATATTCCATTTCCCCAGATGACACTGAAGACCTACGGCAAGCCCCTAATTCTCCCAAGCCAGGCTCTAAGGTGAGAAACGACTTAGAAGAAAGACCTCTGTGCTATAGGCATTTCTGGAAGGGTGTGGTCTGTGTCTCCTCTTCAGGAGTAGCTTCAGAAGTGGTGGTTGTGTCTGTCTCTGTCAGGCCATCTGAAAGAAGGCAGTGAACAGTTCCTCCAAGGAACTGTACATGGCTTCCTCCATTCAAGAAGTCATTGGTGCTTGAATGATGGCTCAGAGGTTAAGAATACTTACTCCTGTTGCAGAGGACTGGGATTTAGTTTCCAGCACCCTCATGGTGGCTCACAGCCATCCATAACTCTGGTTTCAGGGGACCTGGCATCCTCTTTTGACCTCTGAGGTCACCTGACGTGCATGTGGTATACATACACACATGCGGCCAAAACAGTCATATATGTTAGAAAAAACCCACACAGACAAATGTCATCTCTTCCCTTTTAGAGGCCTGATTGGCTTTGGGGTTTGACTCCCCCAATAAGGACACAATGGAAGTGTTGCCATGGAACTTGGGAATTTGGGACCTTGGGTCTGTGAGATAGACTGTAGGAACACCTAGCTCTCCTACTAGAGAGGGTAGAGCCGGATGGTTGTCAGGAACTAGCACCCGCCGCCCAAGCTGGGACGGAGGTACTAGGATGGCCCAGACCTTGTCAAACACCTAGCTGATTGCGATGGCATGAGCTGGAGCTGCCAGACAGTGCAGAAGAGCTGACTCAAACATCTTGAGCAAAAAGCAATGGTTGCTTTTTAGTCCCTTCATTCTTAGGCAGCACTGGGTAACACAGCACAGTGTTTTGTGTGTGTGAAGGGCTTGGAGAAAAAGGAGTCCTTGCAGGTTCCAGGGACAGTGCACTACCCAGACAGCATGCTTTGGGTCAGCATAGGTGAGAATCCCGAGATATGTATAGTCTAAGAGGGTGTCATGGTTTCTATCTGATATGTCTTTGGGAAGTTGGGCCGGACTGGAATTCGGTCACTAGGGGAAGGCCTTTGAAGGTACAAATGAGCCCCAGTTCCTAGCTCTCTCTGCTTCCTGGCCCTGCACAGTAAAGAGGTGTCTGCTTAATGCTCCAGCCATCAGGACTTCTGGTATGCCCAGATACATGAAGCAGTGACCCCAAACCAACGTCCTCTCCCTCAAGCCGCTTCTATCACATATTTTTGTCATGGTGACAAGAAAAGTAGCATAGAGAGGGACTGATTCGCCTTGGGGTACTCATCTTAGACCATGAAGGAAAAGATGGAGGCTGCTTGTTAGCTTCTGGCAGGGGACCTGGGAGGGCACATAGCTGACACACACTTCTACCCTGCGCTTGTTTAATTGCTCCTTCTCTTCTAAATTCGCTTCATCTACCCTACCCCCCCCCACCCGTGCTGGTGCCCTGAGGAAAACTCTTGACACCCTCCTTCACAAGCGCTGTTAAGACAGAAGTCCACCACCCCAGCGGCCTTCCGCTGGCCTAGAAAATTTCATATGCACTTGCTGCCTCCTTCCGAAGGCTTTGTGTGTCGCTTCGCTTCTTCAGAATGCCTTTAGAGTTGGCAGAGCCTAGACTGTAGGCCCTCTGGAAAGACAGGCTACATTTGGTTATGTTCTTTGTGGTCTAGGTGTGATCCATGGCTTGAGACTGAGACAGACAAGTCACCAGCCTGGGGGCTGTTCTTTTCTCCCTTACCATTCTTTGGAGCAAGGAGGGAGAGGACAGAGCTATTCCAGGAGGGACCTCTTAAATTCAAGGGCAGGTAGCTGGTTTGCCATGCCAGCTCTTAATGTTCAAGGACACAACACACACACACACACACACACACACACACACACACACACACACAAAATGTTTCAGGGATCCTCTGTGAAGCTTGCTGTAGAGCTCAGATAATCTTATTTGGAGAAGCCAGCTATACACACACACACACACACATACACACACACACACACACACACACACACACAGCACTCTCAGGCACGAAGGAGACTGCCCTAGGGGAAACACTGTCTGCAGGAACCAGACTCCACAGCCTCTCCTGGGACTCGTCATCGTGTCTCTCGTCAAAGTGTCACTTGTCAGGCGCAGCTCTAGCTCAGCGCAACTCACCCCCTCTTCTAGCTTGCTCCTGGCTCACTCCTCCCTGGCTCCCACAGTAAGAAAGGCCTCAGAGGGGAGCCAGCACTGCTGAGTTTGCAAGCAGGTGCTGTCTGTCTTGTCCTTGGCAATTCCTTGGCCTGGACCCAGAACCCTAATCAGCCACTTACAGGGTTGAGGTGTCCACCCAAGGCACTGGGGGTCAGTCTCACCTTGGCTGAGGTTTTAGTGTCCTCAGGTCAAAGCCACAGCAATTCCTGGAGTTCTGTGTTTTCCCCTTTCTTTAGACATGCCCCTCCCCCAAATGAAGAAAAGGGTTAGTAGGGCAAAGGTGAGGGGAGCGGGTGGCAGTATGTAGGGAAAGTAATCTGAGGGTAATGGGTCTCAGCAGGCAGTTGAGAGGTCTCCATCAACTACTGCACCCTCTACCCAACAGGGCTAAGACGGAACCTTTGCAGAGTAACTACCTGTGATGGTAGCTGAAAGAGGTGGGTTCCTCTACCCTCAGCTTGCCCCTGGCCCAGGTATCTTCTCTGGAAGCGGCCAATCTGAGCTGTTTACCTAGGTCATCTTTATTTATTCTATTCAAGGTCCCTCGGCTGCCAACACCAGTTTCTTGAACCAAGAGAATATACTCGGGTCATCTAGAGAGCCAGAGGACAAAACCCATCTCTTTTCTTTGGGCGTCTGGAATAGGCATTCCGTTGATAGGAGATGAGGCTGTCCTGGAGAGGGGCATTTAGTGGCCAGGGCACTAGCTCATCAGGGGAATCAGATTGTTCCAGTTGCTGTGGAAACTAAGGTGTTTGGAGAAATCAGGTTCTTTGCCTGAGATCACTCGACTGTACACCAAATTGAAATATCAATCTCTTTTCTCCTAATGTGGGGTTTGCATGGCGTTCATGTGTGCATGCAGATCTCACAAAGCTACAGAGACAGGCGTAGTAAGTCCTGGAGGACTCTAGGGTCTCCTGGTCCAGCGCCATCCCATCCACTTCTGTGTGCCTCAATACTGTCTTTAGGATACTGTCATCTCAAGCAGCCCCCAGTGAGTCACCACAAGGGATCAAGAGCCTAAATTTTGTAGTCACACATACTTAGGGTTGAGTTTGAGTGGATCAAGGCCTTAGTTGTAAGGTCTTATGCAAGTCACTTGGTCTTTAACACCCTCCTCCATTCTCACCTGGTACATTTGGCACGTGATGAGACAATGCGTGACTGAGAGGGCTTCAGAGTGGATTCACGATGGTAAAAGGAGTTGGTTTCTCTGCCTGTGTCAGTTGGATCCTCCAGGAATTAGATAAAAGGAGGTCACAGGGACATAGGTGGGAAATACTGGGAGAGCTTACCCAGTGAAGAAATGGCCAGCCCACAAAGGATGCTGCTCCCTTCGTGCTGTGGGGAGGCTTGGCCTAAAGTCTGAGACAAAGCCTTTAGGCTCTAGAGCTGGAAGTTGTCAGCTACTTGGCCTTTCTCATGGCAAGCTCTCTCTGGATGGTCTGTGGAGGGGCCTCAGTGGCTGATGCAGCCCCTCTGAATCCCTCCTTATGGAGTTCTCCTTGAACATCAGCATGTCTGCTGCTGTGGAGGGACTGCTTGCTCATCATCTGCTTCGTGATTCCTCCCCGGCATACAAGCGCTATAGCTCCAACTTCAGAGAACTTGCCAGAATGGCCCCTCTGCTTTCCAAGCCTAAGTCGTGCGGCAGGCTGTGCCATCCAAGTTCAAGTTGAGGTGAAAAAGACTTCCCCATTCAGGGGATAGTGGCAATGTTCTGGAAAACGGAGACCCAAGAGACACTGCTGTGACTGCATTCTGGGAAAAACAATGTGCTACCAGGAAGCAAAGGAAGAAGTTATGCCAGTTCAGACTCCTTCCATCTGTTCATGCAATTAATACTTTATTGAGTGCCTACTGTGTGCCAGGCTGCCTTAAACACTGAGGATAGAGGATAGATAAAAATCCTATACATTGTAGATTAGGAGAAGACTGGCAATACACAATCAAGTGCTTATTGTGCCAGGAAGTAACTGGTGTGAATGAATGGGTGAAGAAGTGATGGAGGGATTTCCCTCCCCCCACCCCCACCCCCGTATCTGGAAAGGTCTGTAAACTGCTGGGAAGAATGAGCAGGCTTAGCTATTAAAACTGAACCCCAGGGATCTAACTTGTGGGACTGGGTGAGCTTCTGCTAGGTGTAGGATAGAAGACCTGTTTCCCAGGCTGAGTCCTTGGCCAAGGTCACCAGCTTGTTAGTGTCAGTATGGGAACAGGACCTGCAAAAACACAAGCTTGTTTGACCCTTCAGCTCCAAAGACCTGTCTGACCTATCTAGTTTCCCAGCAAAACACACCACTGGGTCTTCTAACAGAATGGGCCCTGCGGTGCCTAGGTTTGCCCCTCTACAAAGCCGAAGGGTCCGAGTTAGAGTGGGTTAGAGTTTTGGAGCCTGAGAAGGCCCAGGAAGGAAGAACTTGGGGATGTGATTGGACTCAAGGAAACTCTTCCTGGACCAGTCTGCCCAAGCCCTCAGAGGCAGCTCTGTTTCTGACTTTCCTCCAGGTCTAGGTGGAGGTGGGGTGACCAAGAGGGGATGAAGGAGGTGGGAATCTAGGGCCAGTAGGCTCCCTACATTATCCCTCTAGTCCTCCCTGGCTGCTAAGCTGGCAGGCGCATGGGAGGGCAGAAGAGGATAGTGTCCAGGAAGGTGGAGGACACTCGAGTGGTGATTGAAGAAAGGCAGAAGAGTGCATGGAGAGGGGAGCTGGGGCTCCGGGGTCCCGGAAGGGGCAAGGGAATGGAATGTTCAGAGGTGGCGCGTGGTGGGTGAGGGCGTTTGGGGAGTTAGGTTCGAGACAGGGAGCGAGGCCGAGGCGGCTCAAGGTGAGGGGGCCGGAGATTGGGGGCCCCCTGCAGCATCTCGGACCACAAAGGGCCGGGAAGCTCAGGCCCGCGGTGTTAGCAAGCCTTATCGATCGAGGGGCGGGCGCAGCGAGCGCGCCGAGAGCGGCTCCATCCATTAGGGCCGCTGTTCGCCTCCAATTAGAAAAAAAATCATTACTCAGCAGCCAGCAGCGGCCTGCGCGCCGCCCGGGACCGCCCGCGAGCGAGCCAGCCAGCGAGGGAGCGGCGGCCTCCCCCGCCCGCGCTCCCCACCCCCCTCCCCCGGCGCCCCGCCTCCCGCGGCCCTAATGACAACTATTAGAACTGCCTCCCCGCACCCACCGCCTGGCGAGCACAAAAGCGCCAGATTCATTTGGTAATCGGGGTAATTACAGCGGGGCGCGGGGGCGCACGCGGCGATGGCGGGCGCGCTGGCGGAATGCTAAGGGGCCCGGCGCGTCGCCCGTTCCCACCCCGCAGCCCTCCCCGACTGGCCTGGAGCCCCGGCAGCTCTCGGTGCCACAACTATCAGAGCCCGAGCCCTTATCCCGCTGCAGTCGCTGGAAGGGGGGTTCCGATCGGCAGACAAGGCAGAGCTGTCACCCCCCCCCTTTCCCAGTCCCCCCCCCCGCAGTCCCTGGCTCCCCTCGCCAGCGGTCTCCACCGCAAGGCCTGCGGCATCCAGGACAAGATTTGCTGTGTCCAGAAGTCGGAGAACCCCTCTGAGGTCCGGACGCATAATAAATACCATGTGTAATGTATTTACTCTGTTGCCCCCAGTTAATTTACACCCTAGCGCTGCGCCGCCCCCGCCCCCACGCGCACCAGCCTGCCGTTCCTATTTACAGGCGCGAGGCGCTGTACCTCAAGAAGGCTGCCCCCCCCCCCCTTTTGAGAGCTTTAGGATGGATGTAACGTGTCGTTAAACCTGAAAGGAGCTGTTACTTATCAGTAATGGTGTTTTCCTCGGGCCTTTCCCCTCACCTGCACAGAGACAGGCACCACCTGGGTGGTGCACCAGGACTAGGGTGCCCGAAGGCCTGGTGGATGTGTCTGTTGGGGGAAGAGGGAGTAAGCATTATGTGGCTCTTGCAGAAGGCAGCTGAGGCATTTTCGAGGGGAGCCCACCCCAGAAGTGCAGGGACCTGACTCCTCAGAACAACCCCCTTTGCCAGGCTGCACCCAGAAGGGACATGTTCTTCCTCCAAAACTGCCTAGAGCAGCAGCTCCTTAGGCTGCCTCTTGGAGAATCCCCCCTCCAGAGGTGCCTTTCTTGCAGTAGCAATTGCCTTATCTGGGGTGATTTTCCATCCACCCTTTCTGGGCAGCTGGACCAGTCTTCACATACAGGACTTATCTTGTGGAGAAGCAGGACTCTGTGCTGGAGGCAGGCCTATCGAATGGAATGTTCACTGGGCCTTGTGTGTGTTCTTAATGACCCATAACAGCTCTCAGAGGTGGAAAAACAATCCCTTACACCCCGTTAACCCTTTCTGTGCCCGTTGTGGTCTAGGAGACTTCGCGGTCTTGGTGTCTTCTACCCGATGGGCTTCTCTGAGTTTCAAACATTAGTTGGGCTTCTCATTGGTGGAAGTGGTGGTGGTGGTGGTGGTGGTGGTGTGTGTGTGTTAGAACTGTGCAAGACCCTGGAGTAGGGAGCTGCAACCCCTACCAACCAAATTCTGAGTAGGTACACAATTTTCTAAAAGGATTCTTAAGGGGGATCTGAGACGGCCCCAAAGGTTAAGAACCTCCTAGCAGCTGTTCCATCTCTTGCAGGTCTGATAACCGAGCCTGGCTTCTTTATTCTTTTATTCTGGCTGTTCTAGGTATAGCAAGGCCCATCTCTGCCTAGGCTCCCTGCGTTCCAGAAGGCTGGCTCTGCTCACCAACTAGTCTAGTTCCTTGACAAAGTCTGCTTGGAGGCCAGACCTTAACTCTTGAGACCCATAATTCTTTCCATCAAGTGCTTTGAGCAAGTCCTACAAATCAGTACGCTGACTCCCCAGATAGACTGCGAAAGATGCATTGGACAGGGTGGTGGAGCAGAACTGGTCAAGGCAAAATCAGATCCAAAGAAGGCGAACGGAGCAGGAAAGGCATAATTGGGAAACAAAGACACTGCTAGAGCCCCGCCTGCTCCAGGAAAGGTGGTCATCTGCCCAAAGACAAAGTGAAGGACCGTTTTTTTTGAAGGGGAAGGGGCAGAGGTCACTAGCTAGGGGAATGTGTCATCTTTGACATGGGGAGGGTGGTTATTTCATTCTAGAAAGAGAACCCTGGCCAGCTCCCTCCCTAACCTGGGAGATGCAGTCCCGGATCCCAGTCCCCGGGGAGAAAGACAGGCCCTAAATTAGTGGGAGTGCAATAGGGAGGAAAGAGGGATGTTACTGGAGTCTGATGCCCTGTCCACCATTCAAGCTTTTTGAAAAGAGGACACCTTTGCAAATTCAAGCTGACCTGAGTGACCACGGAACTAAAGTCAGCCCTGGCTGAAGAGCTGTTGCTGGGGCTAATGCACCCACCCATCAAACTTTACAGGCTCCTGGCTGCATCTCACTGGGCAGGGGGCTGGAGGCCAGAATTTGGGGAAAGTTCCCTCCCCGCCCCCGTTTCTGCCCTAGGGGTACCTACAAAGACTCCATGGTGTCTGTACACAAACTTGAAGCTTTCATCCCCTCTGAGGGTCCAGCAGGGTTGCCTCCTGCCAGGAGGGTCTGTGCACTAGAGTCCTACAAGTTCTAGGGTGGGTTCGGGGAGGAACCTACCCACATTGCAACTAGCATCCACCCCTACCCATACCCAGCCAGTTGCTCCCAAAGGAGGATGCAGGAGAAGGAAGGAGCCAGGCCTTCTGAAGGTGGGAGTCTCAGTGCAAGCTCCAATGTGCCCAGGGCCCTGGGGACCAAAGACTGACTTGCTCTTCATTCTCCTGTAGCCCATCCCTTCCCGCTCCTCCTTCTCACACTTCCCGCCAGCTGCAAGCAGCTTCTGGTATCTTCTCCCTGGTCTCAAAGCTGGGGGTTGGGGGCAGCTTTGCTTGAGCTGTGCCCCAAGCCTAAAACCCTCTTATCAGATGCCTACTCTCCCCATTTCGCTTTCAGCTTTAAGCTCCAGGAAGTATGGGCAACCCCCACGGTAAACAAAGGCAAACGCTTTCTTTATCTGCAGCCTTTACTATGCTAATGTTCGTTGGGAATCTTCCGGAGCTGGGTGAGGAGGCCCCCAGCTTTCCATAAGTGCTGGACCACAAAAGGCCTATGCCTACTTTGCTGTCTATTAACCCAGTGTTGGAGGGTGGGGGGTGGGAGATGCTCCTGGGAATAACAGCCCCTTATGACCTCACTTCCACTTCTGGAACCGGTTTGGGATTTAGTCCTAGGAAGAGACCAATCCAGTTCCTTGTTTATAGTTGGCTGCTGAGATCCAAGTGTGGGAGCCTAAAACTAATACAGGTTTTGTGCTTTTATTTTATTTTATTTTTTTAAAGAAAAGTAGTTTGAAGGTACAAATTACCTCTAGGGCGCTGCACTGATCCCATGAGGGGACTGTGCCAGGTCCAGATCCTGAAGTTATTAGTATTCAGGTGAAACCTTCACCTGTGCCCAGACATCATCATGGGCTCGTGGAAATCTGGGAACAGCATGTGCACAACCACTGGTTAGCTGGGCTTGGACAGTCTCCTCAAACACTTCCATACAGCATTGCCAGGCCACATGGCCTGCCTGCTTCTGGGCTCACAGCCAGTCTGTGGTTTGCTCTGCCACCCCAGGCCAGGCCTTATACAAGTGAGTGGTCCCAGGCGTGTCCTCTTGGAGCCTGGTGATTGAGGGCAGAACCAAGCTGGCTGGGCAAGTCTGTTCCACTTTCCCTCACCCCAGTTATGTTTCTGTACCCTGTTCTGAGTGGAGTAGGTTCATCCTTAATTGAATCCCAGGGTGGGGGGGGGGCATTGGCTTCCTGTGGGGTTTGGCCAATGGGAGGCACCATCAGGCCAGTAGGAGGAGTTAGCTATTGGAGCTTTTGTTTCCCCATCTGGGCACCAAGTTTGCCATTGGCTATGTCTCCCTGCCCACCCCAACCCTCACCTAGAGCTCTCTCTCTCAAGGTGGGCCAACTGCTCTGGACTCTAGATGTTTCCTATTTATCCCATGGTGCTTCTTCCCCTCAGTCTTGTGTTTCCTTATCTGCCCCCCTACACCTCTGACTCTCTTGTTATGTGCCATCCATTCCAGACGCCACCACCTCCTGCCGGTCATCTCTCCAATCACAGATGAGAGTCTACCTTGAGTTTCTTCTTGGTTCATTTGATTGTGCACATGTAAATAAAGGTTGAGGGGTAGGGGGTACGCTTTCTATTCTTCTCTTGGCTTGGACTTCCTCTTGCTCAGGCTTGTCATGTCGCTGGGCACTAGCTGGGTCATCTATGTGGACTCCCCTTTTTCTGATTATTCAGAGAGGTTATGGGAGAAACAGACCTTTCTCAACTTCCTGAGTTTGGGAGTAGACCAGGGGACACTATAATTTCTCAGAATCTGATAGACCTGTTCGTGGCATATGAAGTCAGCCACATAAATTATGGAACTTAAATAACGGTCCCAGTGATGGGATGGTAAATGCTGAGCAACAAGCTCCCTGCCCCCACCCAAGCCTTGATTTGTAGCAGCTGCTGATCACCATGGTGTAAATATTGCCACCACAGCTAGCCTGGAGCTTCCCACATGACTTGCTGACAGTGAGCTGCGGGGGGGAGGGGACAGGAGGCATGAAGAGGCTACTCAGCATTGCAGAGTACTTCCACAAGGGCTAGACTAGAGAGACTCCATGGCACACAGACTTGTAGGCTGTGGCAAGGTAGGAAGATGTGGATGTGGAGAATTTGTTTCAAATCCGATTTACTGCATTTCAAGTTTTCATTTTTATTTAATTTATTTTAAGTTCTATTAATGGTGTGTTCAACAACTGACTTGGTGGTTTTCAGAAAATCTCATGATTGGCTCTTCTAAATCAGATCCTTAGGCTCCAGCACACGTAGATGGGTTCTATTGGCTGGATGATCATGGAAAGAAAAATCAGCTTTCCGCAAGGTAGAAAAACAAAGGCAAGGCAAAGCTGGCATTTCAGTTGCGCCACCTTGTGGCACCACCAAACAGCACCATATCACACCCCCTCAAGACACCCTCTCATCCCCACTCCCCAACTTTGGTCATGCCATGACCATTTGGGAAGACGAAACATCTTGGTTTGCCTGGAACAAACCCTACTTTAGCTCATTACACTGGATTAACTCTGAGTCGCACCCACTTCACAGTCTCAGAAGTGCCCTTGTTTGATCAATAGAGATGCAGTCAATCATCCAATCTGTACCTAGTAGATTGCAACTTGTTTGAAGGTTGGGACTGGGTTCTATGCTTTTGCATCCCCAAGCCAAGGAGGCCTTCAACTTGTGCTTGTCAAAAGACCAGCAAAAGTGAAGGGTAATGGAACAAGTTTTCCTGCCTTGTTGGTTATGCTGATAATCGCCGGGCTTTGGAAATGCAGGGATTTTAGAATAACCTGATTGGCCCTGTTATCCCTAACCCATCGTCCTTGTCCTCTCGCATGAAAAGCCAGGCTGAGAGACGTCAGAGCCTCGTCTCCCAGGGAGCGTGCGGCAGCCAGAGGGTGTTGGTCTGGCCATCTGGTACAGGAACAGTTGAGCCGTGTGGGAGCCCAGCTGGCACGGGAATCCTTGGCTGTCCCCGGCAAACAGCATGGGGAGGAGAGCCGTGGGATCAATAGTAATTTCCTTCAGAAGAACGGCGATGTAGTGTGGTTGGCAATGGCATTGGGCTTTCCCTGGCACGGAGGGCTCTAAATGCAGTTGCTTCTCGTAGCTAAGAAATGGACACGCAGCAGTACGATGGGCAGAGAAGGGAACAAGGGTGGGACTTTCCTGGCCTGAGCCCAGGAGAGATTACCAGGTTGGCTGTAGAAACCAGCTTTTCCTGTGCTTGCCTGTCATTGGTCTAGCCCCGTAGACACTTTGAGGCACTGACAGAGAGGAAATCGTGGAAGCTGCAACATTCCCACGGGCCTGCTGGAACATTCCCACCCAGCTTGCTGGCACCTCCCAGGCAGCATCCATCCACTCAGCTGTTGAAGGGGGTATTCAGTGTGTTCTGGGAACAGGCTGGGGCTGAGGTGGGAAAGAGGGATCTCTCTACTCTCCACTGCCCAGACAGGAAGGAGCTAGCCCATGTTTCTGAAACAGGGTCATCTCCCCACACAGAAGTAGTCTTGAGCCCTCGGTGCTCACTACCAATCTCAAAAGGATGGGTCCGTCTCTGGTTGCCATTGGAAAGATGAGCAGGAGTCTTGCTGGACAGGGTGTGGATGCAAAGTGGGGGAAGCAGTGCTCTACTTCCCACTTGGAAGTGCCCTTAGCAGATGGCAGTTGGATTGCCTTGAGTGCCTAACTTCTGGACTGGTCTATATGGGGACATGAAAGCACTTGGCATCTTACTTCAATTCTTGACATTTCTGCATCTCCAGACCATTCCGTTGACTCAGCTGAAGCCTCTGTGAACAACTGCACTGTAGTTTCATGCCTTGCTCTGCCCCTCATGTGGCCTGCCTCCCTCACAGGTGTTCATGAGAACAGCTTCAGCTAAGCTTCTGCAGATGCAGATAGGTGTGTGTATCAGGAACTCTCTCCTGGGACATCCAACGGAAGTAGGGAGGAGGGGGGGTGCACAATGGTTCTCAGGGGCAAAAAGAGCCTGCAGATGTGTGTGTGTGTGTGCACCTGGCTAAGGCCTCCATTTTCTATATACATGTGTGCAGATGTATGCTAAGGGGAAATGATCTGTTCTGTGGGCCACACCCAGGATGCAAACCAAAAAAAAAAAAAAAAAAAAAAAACCAAACAAACCCTGGGAGGAGCTTCTTCAAGTCTCCATGTTGGCAATCAAGGGGATTTCAGGAGGGGAAGTTCCTACGGTGGCTGTGAAGGATCACTTCCAGCCACCCAGTCAGATTTCTGGCAATTCTTAATTTAATGGATATGTTCCTGCAATGGGTTTCATTTGCCCCAACCACTTCTCTCAGTTGCTGCTGTGTCCATGGGTTGAGCTGGAAGGGAGGAAGAACTGGCCCTTTGAAATGAGCTACCCCCTCAGTAGCACAGCACCATGAGCATATTCCTAAACCCTCTAGAGTCTGTTTCTTTAGCCACACCTGAGATAATGAGATAAGGTACATAAATGGTCAGCATGAGACCTGCCTGCATTTTAAGCACAATGTAGCTGCTGCTTTTCTTTTCTTTCCTCCCCTGTCCCCTGCTACTGAGGACTGAACCTAGGAGCTGGCCGAGCATGC
Organism: Mus pahari; assembly: GCF_900095145.1. Lineage (NCBI taxonomy): Eukaryota > Metazoa > Chordata > Mammalia > Rodentia > Muridae > Mus > Mus pahari. The sequence continues at coordinate 4,992,145 of NC_034613.1, read as the reverse complement.
TACAACTGAGCCACAGTCCCACAGAGGTCGCCTTTATTTTCCTTCCTGCCAGTTTCCTTTTGCTTTGTGCTCCTCCTTTAGCAGAATCGATTGCCAAGCATCCTCTGGGTTTATGGATACAGGAGGCAGGGAGTGCTGAAGGTAGTGGTAGAGGCTGAAGATACAAAGATGCTCCTAAGCTGAGTCCTCTAGAGTCAGTCCTGCCCAGTCTTATAGAAGCTGCTGGCCATAAGGAGCAAGCATTGTTGTTGTTTTATAACACTTTTTAAAAAAAACCTCCATTTTCTTTATTTTTCTTGAGACAGAGGTCTTGCTATATAGTCCAGGCTGACCAGGCTTCCCATCTGTTGTCTAGGCTGCCCTCAAACTCATAGAAATCCTCCTGTCGAGTCTTTCAAATGCTAGGATTATAGGCGTGAGCCGTCCCACCTGGCTAATGACTCCATTTTCTGTAAGCCTGTAAGGGAACTGACTTGCCCATGGTTACCAGGTGATAACAGGAGTCTGACTTGGCAGGGCTCCAGCCTCTGCCTGGAAGATTTCATGACAGGATGTGCAGGTAGGTGGCCTTCCCAGAGGTTCACACTTGCTGCTTCTGCTGCAGGTCTCAATCCCTCACCCCACCTCCCAACTACAGGCTATGGCTTTGGAGTTAGCTCCAGGAGGTAGCTGAAAGAGAGAGAGAGAGAGAGAGAGAGAGAGAGAGAGAGAGAGAGAG
>NC_034613.1:4942650-4990906 GCF_900095145.1 Mus pahari | reverse complement strand
CAGAGACAGACAGAAACAGACAACAGAGAGAGAGAGAGAGAGAGAGAGAGAGAGAGAGAGAGAGAGAGAGAGAGAGAGAGAGAGAGACTGCTCTTGTTTGTCCCCAAGCTTGCCAGAAGGGCACTTCCCTCCTCCCCACTGATGTCAGCCGATGACGTCTGGGCTGCATTCAGGCCATGCTGTCATTTGTCCCATGCTCATTCAGCTGATTAAAAGTCATCAATTGTTTTTTAAGCCACCAGCAGGCGAGCCACCAGGCGCCATTTGTTATTGCTCGGCCATGCTGTGAAATGCTGTTTAAAGGCACTGAGCAAAGCTTTCGGAAACCAGAGGCCAAAAGCGGTTTGGGAGGAAAGGAAATAGGAGAGAAATGAGTGGGCCCGAGTCTCTGCCAGAGGGAACAATCAGGCCAAGCAGCTGACAGACTGCTCCCCTTTTCAGCAGCTCCCACACAATTCTTTTCAGGGGCCTCTCCCTTGGGGCCAGAGCAACAGGGTGCCTCCTTCATCTTCCTGCCTGCTAAAGTCATCTCCATGATGGCTAATACACATTCACTTGGGGAATTTCTGTTTTTTTTAAATCGTCTCCTCACTTCCAAGTTGTCCCCTTGGTTTTTGACAGGGTTAATGTTTCTGCAACACAACTCAACGCCATCGTTGCTCAGACACCTTCAGTGGTCCCCCATTGTTTGTGGAATGAAGGATAAAGTTGCAATGTGACCGCTGAGTCCTTCATAGTGTGGCTGGATTTCTCTTCTAATCGCCCTAGCCATTGTTCGGCGGGCAAAGCAGGTCTTCAGCCATTCCATTGTTTGGCTATTTTTATTCCTGTGATCCCTTCAGTTTGAAACAGTGAACTAGTTCCCCAGTGCCAACTCTTCTGAAGCCCCTCTGGGTCATCCAAGGGGTGTGCTGGGACCACCTCTGGTCTGATCTCTTTATGAAGGACACAAGTTCTTTGTGTTTCCACAGCCACATGGTGCCTTGTCTAGATCCCCTTGTGGTTATCATTTCTGTGCACACAGCTGCCAGCACCTGTGTCCCCGAGCCTTCAGGCTGTCTCTGACCACCTGAGTCTTCTCTGTCTCTCCAGGAGTAGGCCTCCATCAATGAGTGATGGGAACTGGGGTGTTCATTGCTTATTCCCCCCGCCCCACCTTGCTTTGGAGTAGGACTGAGCCCCGGTTAGTTGCCCTATTCAGTCAGGTGGTGGCGGCGCACCTTTAATCCCAGCACTCAGGAGGCAGAGGCAGGCGGATTTCTGAGTTCGAGGCCAGCCTGGTCTACAGAGTGAGTTCCAGGACAGCCAGGGCTACACAGAGTAACCCCAACTCGAGAAACCAAAAACAAAGAAACAAACAAAAAAATGTAGTAGCCTGTCCAAATTCCCTCCCTGCTTCTTCCCAGATAGTTGTCCTAAGGGTGGGAGCATATCGTAGTGATAGAACACTTAAATGTACAAGGTCTCAGGCTTCACCGGAACCACCACAAAAACAAGGAGAAAAAAAAAAAAAGAATATACTCAGACCCTTATTTCAAGGTCTGCGGGGGGCGGGGGGGTTGGCACCCAGACTTAGATCATAGGTCATTTTGTTCTGGTCCTTTGTCCTGCCTAATTAGCCACAGGTCTCCTGTAGGTCTGACTATGGTACCTTACCCATAATAAGTAGCCGTGCACAATAGGTGGATGTTGAATGGCTCAAAAGAGTCTCTGAATGAAATGAGCAGAACTGGGTTCTATGTGTGGTTCTCTCTACTCACATATGGCAAGGCTGTTTATTTGCTTCTGTGCCAACAGATCTCTTTCATTCAAGGGCTAGCCTCAGCACATCCCCCGAACCCTCCACCTCTATTCCAAGTCTGCTTCTTCTCTGTACTGTCACTGAACCTAAATAGTGCCATCTGGCCCATCCTAGTCTCTTATTTTGTTTCCCAAGTTTGTTTTCACTCTCTCCTGGGTTCTCTCATTCGCAAGGGTGAATCTCCCAGTCCCAGGGGTTTCCTGTTAGTGACTTCTATTCCCAGGAGGCAGGAGTCATCTGGAAGGCTGACTCCATATGATTCAGACAAGGGCGGTGTCACTGGAGCAAACAGCTGGCTCTTCCAGGTATCACTTAAGAAAATGTGTAAGTATACATAGAGCTGAGCTTTGTGACGGTGGGAATGGAGGCTTTGGGGGCATCCAGAGACAGGAGAACATGCATCTGGATGCCCCATGGTCATGACCTGTCTTGGCCCTGAGAACATAGAGCCCTGATCTTGGGTTTCCATGAGATATGAATCTATGGTGGTACACGTGTGCAGTGCAGTGTGTGAATGTATACATTTGTGTGTGTGTGGTGTGTGTGTGTGTGTGTGTGTGTGTGTGTGTGAGAGAGAGAGAGAGAGACAGAGAGACAGAGAGACAGAGAGAGACAGAGACAGACAGAGAGACAGACAGAGAGACAGAGAGAGACAGAGATTACTGAATGTGGGTCCTTCTCAGTGGTACTTTAAGGCTTCATCAGGCTACCCCACACCACAGGGAGAGAAATCTTACCGTGGACTGTCAATCTAAAATGCTCCCTGCCTGCCTCCCTCCTCTTTCCAACTCTCTTTCATCCAGTGAGGAACCACTGAAATAAGAAGGCTCAGCCCAGGTAAGGGGTGGTGGAGCTCCCAGGCAGCCAGAGGCAGTTGCTGGAGCACTTTCGAAGAGCATTTGCTCTGTTACAGACAATTCTCATTTCCACCTCTGCACAAAACAAAAGGCAGCCAGCTTGCCTGGGGCTACACTGTGGAAAAAACAAACGCTGGCTGGAGTACCTCACATCTCTAACTTTTCAAACCGCAGCCAGCCTTGCAGACTGCTGACCCACAGGAACAGGCAGGGCAGTAAAGGCGGTGGGTGGCATATTTGAGGCAGGATGGGGTGACCCTATGATGCTCCTATGATGCTCCTAGTGTGGTGACGGGCCCTTCCAGTGAGTCCTGGGCTGGTGGGTGAGGGCTGTAAGATGTGGCTCCTGAGCTCTAGGCATGGGTTGTCACTGAACTTCTGGCCTGAACTCCAGAAGGAGTGGAGGGAGGGAAAGGCCTTGCTGGCTGCCTTGTATGGAGCTGTTGTTACCCTGGAAACGGCCCTTCTGGCCTCCAGGGCCTAATAACATTCCTCAAAGTTCTCAGGAGTTGTGAGTTTTGGAATGATTACATAAATGTGGCTTTGTGGGCTCGGAGCACTGAGCGGGTAATACTCCACCTCTTGAGTCAGGCCCTTGAAGAAAAACACAGCAACACAAAGGCGAGCGAAGCGAGCGAGACCAAAAAATTGGGGGGTTAAGAACTGCCATCGCCTGATAAGAACCTTCTGGCCATTTTTCTTTTTCTTAGATGGCAATTCCTGGAGGTGCTTAGGGGATATTGCAACTGAGGTACAGGGTAGAGGGTCGGGTCTATCTAGGTACAGGTCTCTCTTTCTCTAAACATTTACTGTCTAGGTCCACGTGATTATATGACAAGTTGTCATACTATAGAAATATTCACTAATGAATTAACTGTATAAAGTCTGTGCCCACCTAGATAGTCTTCCTTTCTGACCAGCTAGCTGCATCATCTATCTATCCTGCCTTGACCTTCCCAGGGTCATAGCCCAACACTACCAGTCAGCATAGGCCTGGAGCTGCTGAATTCCCCGAAGCCAGTGAAAGTGGTTCTAGCTATTGCTACCAGATCAGGAGTCATTCATTCATTCATTCATTCACTGTAGGTCTGCTTCGAAACCTCCCCACCCCCCATCCCAGACACTGATGGACCTAGGACCTTATGAATGCCAGGCAAGCACTGTGCCCTGACCTGCATCCCAGCCTTGGGTGTGGTGCTCCAGTTGGCACCGCCCTCAGTTGAAGGGTCTAGCCACATGCTGGAGGAGCGAAGGAGCTTTCAGAAGCAGATCCCTCAGAAAACAACTGATGCAGACCCTGAACAGTCTGAGTTACTCTCTTTATGATGGTGTGTAAGTCAGGTGTCAAGTGCAGGCTGTTATGTCACTAGATAATTTGATTAGGGGACAAGAGAAGCTTTGGATTGCCAATCAAACTTCCTAGCACACTGTTACAGGGTATTGCTATTGTAGCCCAGGCTGGCCTGGAACTTTCTGTGTAGCCCAGGCTATCTTGCCTCAGCCTCCTGAGTGCTGAGATTACGGATATGTGCCACCATACCTTCAATTATTTTAAGTTCCTCTAATATTTGGGATAAACAACAGCAACAACCACAGCTTAGTTTCAATTCATCTGTCATTTGGGAGATCAATTCCCAGGTACATCCCCTGCCCCCAACTATTTACATGGAAAATTTGATCTTTAAGTGTTTTTTACTAGAAGTAGGCTTCCACTGTGTTGGATATCATTAGGGGACAAGGGTCTCTGGGATTTCTAGGAGCTTGGACATGGGGACTTGGGTGTTCTCTGGCAGAGGGCAAGAGTAATGACTGTAGAGTCAAGTTTTTTGGTGAGCCAACTTTCCCCTTCAAATGTCATCTGCCATCTCCCACCTCATATCTCTTCATCCATCCACAGCTCATCTTGCCAGTTCTGTGGGCAGCTACTTCCCACCCAAAAGCCCATCCCTTGGGATCCCCTAATTGTCCTTTCTCTCTTTCATAGGTGACATGTAGTGGTTTAGTAGATTCAGTTGGCCTACATGGTGAAGAATGTTTCTAGACTTTTTTCACAGATGGCTGTCCTCTGTGGCTTCTGCTTTCCCTGTCCTCTCTCAAGCTAAGTTTCAGTGAGGACGATACCATGCCCCTGTCAAGTCAGGTCCTTATCTCAAAATCTAAACTGGGCTGGAGGGAGCATTTGCTGTTCTTGCAGAGGACTGGAGTTTTCTTCCCAGAACCCTTGTCTGGTGGCTCACAATCACCTGTGACTCTAGCTCCAGGGGAATCCAGCTCCCTCTTCTGGCCTCTACAGGCACTGCACTCATATGCACAGCCCCCAGCACAGAGGCACGTAATTAAAAAATAGAAAACCACAACCAAACCACCCTCCTAAACTTTTCAAGCTCAATCACAGCAGAAGTAGTCTAGGAAACTACCATGGCAATGCCACTGCTCTTTGAAAGTGTCCTGAAACTATGGAAGGTCATGAACTCTCCCTAGGCTACCCTCCCTTCCTTCTTAGACCTCTTGGTATTAATGACCATCAGGCACAATATAGTGTATTTGATTATCTGATTTCTGACCTTTCTCTCTCAAGAGTGAGCACAGTAGCCTCCCCAGGGGCAGAAATTTGTTTATATTTAATTTAATTCATATAAATGTGTGTGTGTGTGTGTGTGCGTGTGTGTGTGTGTGTGTGTGTGTGTGTGTGTGTGTGTTCTCATGCATATAGAGGCCAAAGGACAAGTTTCAGAAGTCAATTCTCCAATTCTCTCTTGTTTCTGCTGCTGTGCTATACACTATAGGCTAGCTGGCCAAGACCTTCCATGAGAGTCTCCTGTCTCAGCACTCCAATCTCTATTAGGAGTTCTGGGATCACACCTGGGTTTTTGGTTGATCACTTTTGTTTTTGTTTTCTCTTCTTAGACATGGTTTCTCTGTGTAGCCCTGACTGTCCCACTGCCTGCACACCTGGCTTTTAAATCATGTTCTAGGATAGAATGAGTCAGTAAGTTTGTGCATTAGCATCGTTATCTGCCAACTCATCTCCTTTCTTTCTTTCTTTCTTTCTTTCTTTCTTTCTTTCTTTCTTTCTTTCTTTCTTTCTTTCTTTCTTTCTTTCTTTCTTTCTTTCTTTCTTTCTTTCTCATGCATTTATCTGTCGGTCTATATGTCTGTCCATCTGTCCAGCCATCTACCCACCCTTCTATCTATTTGTTTATTTATTTTCTCCTCTTTTTTTCAGTACTTGGAATTGAACCTCAGACCCTGAGCATACTACACCAGCAGGATAAATCCCTAGCCCTAGAGATTTGTTTTAAATTGCTTTTTGCTACACTTCAGTCTCCAGTTCAGTGTTTAGAGTATAGCAGAACTTCAACTTTATTATTTTTCAGGCAGGATCATACTGTGTATCCTGGGATAGCTTTGAACTCACTGTATAGTCCAAGTTGGAATTGAACATTTAATCCTCCTGCCTCAGCCCCTGAGTGCTGGGATTATGTCATGCCCAGTTCAGTCCAGCTCTGTGAATGGGTAGGGCTGGCAGCTAATGCTAGGATGGCACCTTGATAATAAAGTTGGCTACAGCAAAATCAGGAACCATTCTTGTCGCAAGACCCGCCCATCTCTGAGCCTCTACTCTGTGTCTGGCCAAGGCCTTACTCTGCAAGTCCCATAAGCGAAGGTCTCAAAAGTTCCATTCAAGGTTTGGTACCTGCTCTCAAAGAATTTCCAGTAAATGGCCAGGGTTCTGAGACAGTTCTGCTTAGGCAGGTGAGTGAGCTGGGCTAGGTCCTACAGAACTGTTAGGCCTATCACAACCCGGAAGCCAGCTGTTCTGGCCTGCACAGACATTTCATGCATGCTTCTGTCCAGTGGAAAACAAAGGAGAAAACATTGCAGCTGCTGTCTACACCATCAAACCCTGCAAAGGTGAACCAGGCAGTCTTTCTTTCCGGAATGAACCTAGCTCACTCATGTCCCAAGGCCTCTCCCTCTCATCTAGAAGCCCGTTCTGTAGGCTTCTACCTTTCAGCCTTGTCCTGCCTATAATGCAGCCATCCCACAGCCTGCAGGGGCAGAGACTTCTACGGGCAGGAAAGCCTTCCCCCCAGTTCTTACTGCTTGGTGCTCATTTCTGCAGTCCAGGCTTGAACTTTGAATTTCATGAGAACGTTTTATGAACAGGATCCCACCTTGCTTACATTATTAGCATGGAACCCAGGCACCCCAGTCTTAAGAAGGCCCCAGGTAGTTCTGCTAAGTGACCAGGCCTTAGGTAGTGTGTTGCCTGTCCTACCAGACTTGGCCATTGAGTCCTTGACAAGCTCATGTCCTGCCAACCTTCAAAAGCCATCTCTGGCTAAGTCCTGTGACACAGGCCAGCACTTGCTTCCCCTCATATCTCCCTCTTTAAAAAAATAGAGGGACTAGAGAAATCGCAGAGAGGCTAAAAGTACCTGTTGCTATTTCAGAGAACCTGGGTTAAGTTCCCAGCGTTCATGGTTGTTCACAGAAATGCCTAACTCCAGGGGATTATACAATCCCTTGACTTCGGAGGCACCAGACACACATGTGATACATGTATATACATGAAGGTAACACACACACACACACACACACACATACACCCCTACCTGCACACATGCAAGCAAGCATGCACACATGCCCATATGCACACAACTTTAAAATATTGAAAGCTTTGTACACGTATTTAATGAATTTTAGTCATTTTTACTCTTCCCCATGCTCCTCCTTTTTCTGCTGGAACCAGTCTTAGCCAGTCTCCCTCACAGTTTCATGTTTTCTTTGTATGTGTGGTCCACTGGTTTTCTTGCCTGAGCCTGGGGGACTTATCAGTGGCTACACCACCAAAGATATTCACAACTTTTGATTGCCAATACTCCCTTAGGGATAAGTGGGACCTCATGGACCCTTCCCCATCCAAGATGAAATGCTGAGGGGCCCACTGTGGTACAGATAAAATACACCATTTCTCTCTCTCTCTCTCTCTCTCTCTCTCTCTCTCTCTCTCTCTCTCTCTCTCTCTGTGTGTGTGTGTGTGTGTGTGTGTGTGTGTCTGTCTGTCTGCCTGTCTGTGTTCCTGTGTATTTCTTTCTGTGTGTCTCTCTATCTCTGTCTTTCCCTGTCTCTGTCTCTGTGTGTGTGTGTGTCTCTGTCTTTCTGTCTCTATTCCTATCTGCTTTTCTCCCTCTCCCTCTCTCCCTCCCCCCTCCCCTCCTCCTCCCTCACCTCTCAGGCTTGGTTTGAGGACTAGGTGGTTGGTAGTTAGTCACTTCTTTCTGGGTTCATATTTAACCCTTGTGTTAACCCTTCCCCAGGGTTTCCAGCTTTGACTTGGACCCGTGTTAGACACTCTCTGGTCTCTCTTAACTTGGTTCCCTGGGGAGTAGAATCAGCAGACAAAGGCCCAGGCCTACGAATGATCCTCCCAGGTCTCCTGCAGGAATCAGGGACTAGCCTAGCGTGTGCTTACCAGGAAGACTGACCAGAGAGACACTAGACACTCCTCCGGGAGGCTACCTGGGCAGGAAGTTGTTCATGTTAGGGTTTCAATGGCTCCTGAGTTGGAAGGGGGGATCCCACTGTTCTTGGGGAAGCATGAAGGTCCCACTCAGGAGTTTCCTGGGTTTTAGCACAAGAAAAGTCACAACACATATTTGTTGCTTGGCTAAAGACAGCCTTTGGAGCTAATAAGGGACTTTGGGGGACAAGCATCCAGCCAAGGACAGTGAACAGTACCTAATATGGATCTCCTTCCAGAGGAGAGGACCAGAGCCATAGAGAAGAAGTGAAGTCACCCAGTGACCTGAGGCCTAGGCCAGCTTCCCCCTTTCCTTCTATAGCCTTTGGCCATTTCCTGGAAGGTAAGATTATTAAATTGATAGACATGAGGAAGGCTATGAACTTGTGCAGAAAAAAAATGGACATCTTTATTTGCCCCACCCCCAAAATCTTAACTGAAATGGAACATTCTTTTTAGTCCATGTAGGAAACAAATCAGGGTGATGTGATTGTGAGTTTGTTACTGGTTTAGCCCATTTTTCATGACCTATAATGAAAATACCAGAGGCAAACTACTTCATAAAGAAAGGGAGCTTATTTGGGTTCACAGTTTTGGTAAAGCAAGTGCTAGGGGCTACATCTATTTGTTTTCACCAGCACCAGCACCAGCACCACCACCACCACCACCACTACCACCACCACCATCATTACCACCACCACCATAACCACCACCACCACCATCACCATCACCACCACCACTACCACCATTACCACCATCATAACCATTACCACCAGCACCACTACCAGCACCATGGTTACATTCTTAGCCCAGGCTGGTCTCAAACCCACAACAGTCCTCCTGCTTCGGCCTCTTTTAAGTGTTATGATTAGAGGTGTGAGACACTGTGTCCAGGTGATAGATTTATTGCTAGTAGAGCCCCAAGGTATTAAAGAGTATCACATGACAAGAGGGAGAGGGTGCGTATGCATGGGTCTTTGAATCTCTATCTCTTTTTATTTACTTTATTTTATTGATGTGTATGAGTGTTTGTTTGCATGTATGTCTGTGCACTGCATGCATGCCTGTGCAGAGGCAAGAAGGATCTACTGGAAATGGGGTTACAGATAGTTGTGAGCCATCATGTGGGTGCTGGGAATTGAATGTAGATTCTCTGCTATAGCAGTTATTGCTCTTAACCTGTGAGCCATCTCATCAGTCCCTGTCCTTTTCTTTTGAGGTCACTAGGATTTCTTCATGGGTCTCCACCCTGATGATCTAATTCCCATCATTTCCCAAAGGCCCCATCTCTAAATACCATAGTTGACTCGGACTCCCACCCTTTTAAAACCTCACAGTTGGATTAAATTTCAGCCCAAGTTTGAGGGAGGAGATTATATTAAACCTACAGCAGTCACCAAGAGAAATCACAGATATTGTTATAATGCCTTACAGTTATAACCTTTTGAAATATAGCAGTTCATTTACCTCACTATTTAATTCATCAAATCAACACACACACACACACACACACACAGTGTCTGTATCACCAGCCACATACTTGATGCCTGTCAAAATATAATAAAATAAATATTTGGTTTGTTTACAATTCTCTTGGCTTTATTTTTGTTTGTCTTATTTTTAGTGCTGGAAATTTGACCCAAGGCTTCCGACGTGCTGAATGCATACCCTATCACTGAGCATCATTCCCAGTCCTGCACAATGCTTTATTGCATGCATTTAATGCTGTATTCTGAGATTGGGAGTGTGTGTGCTTCACCAGCCTATGAAGGAGCCATGGCACAAAAAAAGATACCAGGGGTCAGCAGTAGGTAAAGTTCCTTGCTGCCAAGCCTGATGACCTGAGTTTGATTCCTGTGACTCACAGGATGAAAGGAGAGATTCAGTTCCTCTGGCTTCCATATGGACACAAGCAAACTAAATGAATAAAGAAAACTTAAAAACAAGTAGAAAAAAGACTTCTTCCTCCTTTTAAGAATCAGTCTCCATAGATGCATGGGATGTCTTTTGCCATAGACCCTGTTTCATGGATAAAACAGTGCTTCAGTTTGGGTTGTATCAGTGCTGAGTTCCCTTCTTAGCTTAGGTTGCTTGTTCATGAAGTAGGGGTTAGAGCAGCCCTACATTTCAGGGTTAATATGAGATTAAGAAGATGCACACAGTGCTCAGCCTTGAGCATGGCTAAAGGTACAAGCTCAGTATGTCAGTATGTACCAATGGTGGCTGTTACACACACACTGTGTACGTGTGTGTGTGTGTGTGTGTGTGTGTGTGTGTGTATAGTTGACAAGAACCATTTCTTTATTTTGGCCAATTCAAACAGAAATAAAAGCAACGTAATTCATTTGTCAAACTTTTCCAAGCCTCAATTCATGGGTATTAAAAAATATCATCCAAGAACAGATGGCTTAAGATGATGTTTTCAGTTACATTAAAACATCTTTTAATTAAAGGGTAATTTGTGTATCTTAAAGCTCAGTATCCTCAAAGGGAATAATTCAATAAATTTTTACATATGGCTAGATCACGGGATCATCTCCCAGATCAAGATCTGTGACTTTCCCCATATTCCAGAGGATTCCTTATACTCTTTCCCAACCACTCTTGTACCCCTTTCTTTAAGAACTTACTTAAGTTTCTATTACTGTGATAAACACCATGACCAAGAAATCTTGGGAAGCAAAGGGTTTACTTTATCTTAACCTTATGTCTGACATGAAGGGAAGTCAGGATGGGAGCTCAAGACAGGAACCTGGAGGCAGAAACTGAAGCAGAGACCGTGAAGGAGTGTTGCTTGCTTACTGGCTTGTTCAGTCTGCATCCTAATACCAATCCAGGACCACCTGTCCTGGGGCAGCATCCCATGCAGCAGCCTGTTGGACCCTCCCACATCCATTATCAATTGAGAAGATGGTCAACAGAGTAGCCTGCAGGCCAATCTGATAGAGGCAATTCCTCAGTTGAACTCTGTCTTCCAGATATGGCCATGTTTGTATTAACTTGATGAAAACAGGTACTACCCTAAGCTCCATCACTGATCTTTCTGTAGATGGAATCAGAACACAGGGACTCCTTTGTATCTCTCTTCTTTCAGTCACTATAATATCTGAGCTCTGTCTACCTATGTTTGGCCTACATCCATAATTTCTTCCTTTCCATTGTTAGGTAATAACCACAATATATATCCATTGTCCTACTAATGAATTTTTTTGGTCTCTCTCTCTCTCTCTCTCTCTCTCTCTCTCTCTCTCTCTCCCTCCCTCTCCCCCTCTCTCTCAGCTCTAGTGAATCAAGATGCTGTGAATGTTCACGTCCTTACCTTTGTGTGGGTGAATGAATTCATTTCTCGTGGCTATGTCAAGGCATGGGATCCCTGGGTCAGAATATTCCTATGTCCCATGTGTTCTGTGTCAGTTCCAGTTAAATTTTCTCTTTTTGAGGCAAGAGTCTCACGTCGCTCAGGATGGCCTCACCCTTGCTGCATCATCCAGGATGGCCTTGAACTTCTGGTCTCTACATCTTAAGTGCTAGCATTCCAAGCATGCAGCTCCACAGCTGCTTTATGCAGTGCTTTGTGGGGATGGCTTCCAGAAACATGCTGGGTAAGCACTCTTCACTGAGTTACATCCCTGCCTACCCCAGTGAAGTGCTGGAAGATTTATTTTCTAGGGAGTGAGGCTTTACTGTAAGAATGATGGCTGTCATGTAAACTAGGGTTCCCCAAACTTCCCATCCAGGAAAGCAAAAATTCCAATATAAATTTCCCCACCAAAATTGATATTCTTATTATTTTGTGATGGAACCCAGGCCTTTGCTATAGCACTGGATTATAGACCCAGACTGATATCATGAAGGACAACTAGACTATCTGCCAACCTCAATTTGGAATGAGAAAAGGACTACGATGCACAATTGGCTAAGGATGGATTAGAAGAGAGATGAGCAGAAGAAAAGAACTATCAAGGGTCAGGTATGGTGGCTTGGACCTGCAATCCCAACACTCAGAAGAAAGAGACAGGCAGATTCAGTTCCAGATTAGCTCAGGCTATGTGGGAAGTTGGAAGCAAGCCTGGGCTACACAGTGAGCTATAGTTTCAAAACTCCCCCCCCTCCCCCCCAAAAAAGACCCTACCATGGAAGTTGCTGAGCTAGGCATGGGATGCTAGATGTCCTTAAGACAGGGTAACTAAACCAAATTGGTCAGCAGTCCTTGGAGAAGGAGGTGATCACTTCCTCTGCTTGCTACTTAGATAGCTCAGCCAGGCATCACTGTGGCTGCCTAGTTCTGATAAACCTGGCCTGTGGCCTGCGTGCATTTTTATTTATTAAAAATTTTAAATTAAAATTTTTATTTTTAGAGAGAGAGAGAGAGAGAGAGAGAGAGAGAGAGAGAGAGAGAGTTTGTTTTGTCTGCACACATGAATGTGCACCAATGTTGGATCCCCTGGAATTGGAATTACACATGGTTGTGAACCACCCATGTGAATGCTGGGAATTGAACCCAGGTCCTCTGTAAGAACAACAAGTTCTCTTAATCATTGCGCCATCTCTACAACCTGCTCCTATATGCATGTTTTTAGAATCTTTACTTTCATTATCTTTAAGTATATGTGTGTTTGTATGAGTACCCATGGTGTCCATAATAGGTCATTAGACTATTTGGAGCTGGAGTTATAGGTGGTCATGAACCAACTGCCTGGTATGGATGCTGGGAACCCAACTCTGGTCCTCTGCAGGAACAGTCTGTACTCACAATCATTGAACATCTCTCTAGCCCTGTGTGCATCATTAATTGAGCAGGTGGCTCATGTGACAACTCAGGAAGGCTTCTTCCTGCTGTTCACTCTTACCCAATAACTTCTTCACTAGAGGGAGATCTTCTGTGAATTCCAGTTGCCTTGGCCCACAAAGATGCGTCCTGGAAAGCTCACCAGAAACCACAGGAGATTGAGGAAAACAAGTAGATAAAAGCTGGGATTAGATGGGCCATGGGCTTGGAGGTGGATGCAGTAGTAGGTCTGGAAACTCAGCACTTTATTATATACATCACGAAGGGCGAGGCTGTTAACTAATCCTGGCAGAGAGTCTGTGTACTGGGAAAGGTGAGCGTGTAGTCATTTGGGACAAGAAAGCTTTGGTTGGTGCTTTTTGTACATATTGTTTTTTTAGCTACGGGTCAAATGTTTCTCAACATCTGTCCTCAGACCAGGGGAAGGCCTTGCCATTCCCATGAACCTGAGACACTGCATACGTGACAGGGCAGTGCTCACACGTTAATGCACACTGGCTCTGCACACCCAAGCCTGAAGCTTTTTATTCGGCACCTTCTTAATTAGGATGATAAGATTTTTCTAAAAGTGTGATTCTCAAAGTGTGCTTCCTAGACCAGCCACATCGGCATCACAGAGGATTTTGTTTAAAATGCCCAATGGGCTAGGGATGTGGCTCAGCTGAGAGCATGCTTGGAGCTGTGAGTTTTTGACCCAGCACTGCATAACCTTGGGTGTGGTGGAGGATTCCTTTTATCCCAACTCTTGAGAGGCAAAAGCAGGAGGGTCAAAAAGTCACATGAGACCCTGAACTCTGCTGATGCATACTAACATGTGATAGCTCTGGCTTCCAACTTGCCCCTCTTTTTAATAAAAACAATGTTACTGCTATTAGTTAAGAATGTAGTGTTTGCCATATATAACACATATAACTTAACTTTATCAAATTAAACCACATTCTTTCTTGTCCTAGCTTCTTCAGGGCTTTGAATGTACGGAGGTGATCCTGCCATGCCTGCCCTTAAGTCTATTTATGTACTAAATTACACTCATTGATTTGCATATGTTGAGCCAACCTTGCATCCCTGGAAGGAAGCCAGCTTGGTCATGGTGTATGCTTTTCTTAACGAGTTCTTGAATTCCATTTGCTAGAATTTTATTGAGACTGTTTGCATCTATGCTCATCAGTGAAATTGGTCTATAGACCTTGTGTTATCGAGTCCTTGTCGGGTTTTCATCTCAGGATAATGCTGGGTTCATAGAACCAGTCTGTCTGGTGCCGGCTCTTACCTTTCTGTTTTGCAGTGCTGGATGGTGGGGAGTGGGGGAACATTGGGGTTAGCTCTTCTTTAAAGGCCTGCTGAGTCTGTTTGCCAATGTCTCCCCTTTGTGTTCTTTCCCTCTTTTTTTCCAATACACGCACTCTACTTCTTCAACATTTCAGTTTCCAGTTTAAATCTTACCTCTATGTCGTGTCATCTGTATTGCTGATTCCCCTAGCCACTTTTAGAGGCTTCTTCCTCTGGGTTCTCACTTTCTTCCCCAGGTCCTCAACTCAACTCTCATGCTTTGTTGAGGTTACTGTTCATGTTCATAAGCAAACGTTTGAACTCTTCATCTGGCCTCTTACTTATTTCCATGCTTTTCAGTCCATTAGCCGAGGAGTTCGGATCTTTAGAAGGAGTCACATTACTTTGCCTTCTCATGCTTTTTGTATTTCTGCGTTGTAATTTGCGCATCTTTATTTATTTGGGTTTTTTTCCCTTGGGGTGGGGAAGGACTTATTAAGCAGCATGAAATCTTGAAGGTTCAATCCTCGCTCCTACTCAGCAAGTAGAAAACAAACTTTTGGAAGTGGTGCCTGCTGGACCTCTCCTTGCCACGGAGCCACACGGCTCAATACCAGAATTGTAAGGGGATCTGTGCCAAGACACCCCCCCCCATCACCCAGTACAAATCTTGGATGCTTAAGCTCCTGGTATAAAGTAACACAGCTGCAGAGAGCCTACCTGCATCCTCTTGCATATTTTGTTTTAAAATCTAGCTTTGTTTTTGGTTGTGTGGAGACTGTCTTGCTATGTAGCCCAGGGCAGTTTTGAACTTATCATCTTCCTACTTCAGCCTCCTGAGTGCTGGGACCATGAGCACACAGTACCACGTCGGTATACTTTAAATCATTTGGTGGTTGCTTATAATACCAATGTGTTGTAAATGCTGTATACATGGTTGTTAAACACATTGTTTAGGGAATAATGACAAGCAAAAAGCCTGTGTGTGTTCAGTACAGATGCTCTGCTTTCTCACCATTTTCCATGGGTGGTTAGTTGGACCCACAGAGGCATAGCTCAGGGACACACAGGCCCCTGACTATATTCACCACAGAGCATCCAGCTCCCCAGCACAGGGGCCTTCTGAGCATGGGGCTGAGTATGACTGAGCTTGTTGGGCACCAATGGAGCTGCCTTGCATCCTTACACAGCTCGTGCTGCAAAGGCTGAATTTTGCTACACTACTTGCTTATTTCTCTCCAGTACACGTGTCCTCCAGCTCAGCACACCCACCCTGCTGGCTGGACCCCTATCCAGGGTAACAGGTTCTTGGGAATATACTCAA
This sequence comes from Mus pahari, assembly GCF_900095145.1. Lineage (NCBI taxonomy): Eukaryota > Metazoa > Chordata > Mammalia > Rodentia > Muridae > Mus > Mus pahari. Next base: position 4,975,339 of record NC_034613.1, on the reverse strand, counting down.
CTCATGCCTGTCCAAAAGTAGGACACCATGTAGACACTATTGATTTTCCTATAAAGGGTGAACTTTCTATTAAAACAATCACATAAATTATTTAACTGAACCCCACATGGTAGTATATAACCAGGAGGGTGAGGATCAGGCCAGCCCTTGAAAAAGGACCAGAGAGCGTTGTACCTTATGGCATAAGACTTGAGGGTATGGAAATCACAACGGAACTTAATAAATCTTTTCTTTTTCTTTTTTTTTTTCCTTTTCTTTTCTTTTTTCTGCTCTAGAGCTTTGGGATCTAGAGCTTTGCCTTTCTGGCGCTGCAACTGCCTGCATAGCAGTCCGGGCATCAGAAAACCGCTGTATTCAGAATGAGGAGCATTTTCATCTGCTCCTGGGTATCCACTCACACCCCCATCGCTCAGATCTGACAGTCAGCCACAGCCACCTCTGTCTGGAGGGGCAGTCTCAGTTGCAGACTGCCTCCACTCTACATCCCTACCCCACTTGTTTCCTCCGTTCGTTAGAAGAGACAGAGAAGAAAGCCCTATCCGTTTCCAGGATGTTGTTTTCCCATTACTGCTGCTCTGCCACCGAGGAGTTCCTTGGAAATAATATGACTGTCCTGAATATAGTTTTGGTGGCTTGAATGAAAAAAAAATGATGTTTAGCAGAGTCCAGTAATTCCAGCAGCAGCACATTGGAGGCAGAGGCAGGCATATCTCTGTGAGTTCCAGGCTAGTCAAGGCTACATAAGACTCTTTTGGGGTGGGTGAGCAGTTGTGGTGGTGGTGGCGGTGACATTTGCATCAAATAACTGATTTTGTTGTTGTTGTTGTTGTTGTTGTTGTTGTTGTTGTTGTTGTTGTTATATAGCTAACACTCTTAGCAGGTTCAAACTTGCTTCAGGTCTTTTTGGGGTTGTAGAGGATGCCATTATCAAACTTCTTATTTGCAATCGCCTTGCCCCATGCCTTAACCACCTGACCTTTTTATCCCTTGGATACTCCCAACTCCTACCTCCAGCAAAGTAGATCTGGGGCTTGGATCTCCTCCTTCGATTTCCTCTAAACATTTAGATGAACATAACACGTAGACAAAAGTTAATTTCACATACCGGGGAAGTTAGACACTAACTCGTTCTATGGCATGTAGACTTCCTTTCTTTGGAGACCTTGGTGTGAGAAGAAATGGCATTTACCTCTGCTGGGAGGAGGTACTAGCCTGGCTCCACTGACCCCTTGGAGGTCAACTGACTCTGCCTTTTGTCTCCAGCAGTGCCGGGTAGAGGGCTACCTCCAGGGGTTAATTGCCCAGTTGTAACTCTGGTCGTTAAAATTCAAGAGGTGTGCTCTGTAAGACCCTTGGGGGTGGCTGTGCTGTCCTGTAACTTTTTATATATGACACCTCCCCTTCGGGTTCCTGCACCACTGTTAGCCTCAGCCAATTAGAGCCTCATGAAGAGGCCAGAGCCTATCTCCCGGCTCTGCTTCTGCCGGGAGGCCCCAGGAGTGTCCTTTCTGGTTTGGTGGAACCTCTGCTTTCAGCCATAATACGTTTGCGGTTTTTAGTTTAAAAAAAATTCAAAACAGACAACTCCAAAGTGACTCCTCATAGGATTTTGGTTCTAGACATTCATTTATTTATCTGTTTGCTTGAAGAAGGGCTTTGTTATGTATTCCAGGCTGTCCTAGAACTCCTGATCCTCCTGTCCCAGCCTTCCAAGTGCCAGGACTGCAGGTATGACCATTCTCAGCTTTAAAAATATATCTTAAGATCTCTCTCACTTTCTCATTCTCTCTCTCTCATACATGCTTGCACGAGTGCCACACTTGGGTGTAGACAGATAGACAGACAGACACAGACAGACAGACAGACAGACAGACAGACAGACAGACACACACACACACACACACACACACACACACCCTGAATTCCACTCCCCAGAATTTTAGAAACTCGGTTTGGTGGCACACACCTGTAATGCCAGTATTGGGAGGTAGAAGTTCAAGGTCATTCTGGGCTCCTGAGTTTGAGGTTAGCCTGAGCTACATGAGCTCCTCTCTAAAACGACATACATATCCTTCCTTCCTCTATCTTTCATACTCCTTTCTAAAAGGAGCTCCTTTGAAGTTTGTTTTCTTTGATCCAAGTGGCTGACTTCAGGATGTTTTTCTCTAACTACATATAAAACAAACCTCCCCTTCCCACCATCACCACACGCACACCCGCCCACCCACCCACCCACCTACACACACCACACACACACACACACACACACACACACACACACACACACAGAAGAGTCTCTTTTTGAGCAAGATTTTTGAAGCTGGACAGCAAACCATCTCCTTATTTGCTCTGTCAGTCATGGGCCTCTGGCTCCTTCCTGTTGCCATCTTGTGAGCATTTGGGGAAGGTAGAGAAAGTTAATCTGCCAGGGCCCTGGAAGTGTCACTCTGTAGCAGGTCTCCCATCTGTGGGCAAGTTCTCATTTAACTGGCTCTGTTCTTCTCATCACCCAATCAACTGATCAGAGTCTTAGAGGTGAGCGAAGGGCTTCCGTGCTCCTAGGTAAAGGAATAAAGATGATGTTCGGCCTTGTAGCAATGAAAGGAAGATCTGAGTGCAGCCTCCAGTTTGTCTGGTTTCTGGTGACTTGCTCACAGCACTAATTTAGGAAGTTGATTGACTAAATAGCAAATGGACCCCTACCAGCCTTCCTGTAGGAAACACCTCCAGTGCACAGTTACTGTGGCATCATTTTTGTTTGTTTGTTTGTTTGTTGTTGTTTTTCAGCAATTTAGAAGTAGCCTTGATTAGCTTGGACAGGTTGAAGCCACTGACTTCCTAGGCCTTCATAAGTGTCCCATGTTCTCTAAAGAGCCATCAGGTTTGATTGTATATGCACAGAACTCCCATTACCTCACTTCTTACTTTAATCTCTTTGCCCCATGCCCTGACCACCTTGCTTTTGTATTCCCTAGATACTCCCAAACATTGACTCTGCAACATTATCAGCTCGTGAATCTTTGTACTACAACTAAAAACGTTTCAGTGATTGGTGCTTTCAGTGGTGGACAACAAAGATCTTGTTTGGTAACAAGAGGGGAGGTTGCTTTACTTACTAGAACAAGTGTGGCATCCAGAGGCCTTCTCTCACTTTGTCTTTTTCTCACTGCCTCTGACATAAGCTGGTAGGCTCTATTAGGAGTAGCTTTCTGGACCTGGTGTGTTCTAACTTAGAAGGGTCAGTTCTATATGTCATTTCCAGTTCTATGTTCACCGATAACACACTGGTCGCTTCATGTCAATCACCTCGAGAGTAGTCACACAATGGGAATTGATAACTGATAGAAGTCAGGGCTTTCCCCTGAGGAGTGTGGGTGATTTTGCAGCTCTGCCACTATATTGGTACTTGGCTCTCACCATCATCAATGTGATTTCTCATAGAGCAGGAACAAGAAAATTGAAAAGTTACCTTTCCTAGATCCCACTGTAGCTAAGGTTCAGGGTTGCACGCATACGCCCCAGTAGTAGGTCTTTACTTCTGACTGCTCAAGATTTGCAGGTTGGACATGAGGTAGGTCATATTTCTGCATCTTTGGTGCCTTTTCTATGCAAGCAAGATTGTACAGATGGGAACGTCTCTGGAAGTATTATGACATCTCCGCTCTAGCTTTGTGGGTGGTGAGAACCATCACAGCGGTCAGACCCCACATTCCCAAACTGGATGTCAGCAGCTCTTTGACTCTTACACCACACTTATGGCTGTGCCTCTGAACCCATCAGTCCCAGCAGTAGTAGCTTGACATCACCACTTTTCTGATTGTGGCTGAGAGCGTCAACCCTGGAGCTTATTTCTGGAAGGTCTGCATGTGTCTTCATAGCCTCCAAAGAGATGCTGTTAACATGTAATTCAATGTGTTCAATCTCTTCCTGTTAAAACACCAGTGACAGTTAATATCGGTTGTCAACTTGATGAGGTCTAGAATCATCCAGAAACAAACCTCTGGGCATGTCTGTGAGAGCTATTTAGGTTTGTTTAATGGATTCAGGATGATCCATCCTAAATGTGGGATCACCATTTAATGGCTGGGGGTTCTGGACCAAATGAAAAGGAGAGAGAGAGAGAGAGAGAGAGAGAGAGAGAGAGAGAGAGAGTAAGTATCAACGCTCATCTCTCTGCTCCCCTACTGCAGACACAAGGAGACAAACTACCTCGTGCTCCTGCCACCATGGCTTCACATCCATGATGGTCTGTACCCTCAGCCTAAGGCGCCAAACCAAACCCTTCTTTCCTTAAGTTGATTTTGCCAGGCATTTCCTCACAAACAAGACAAGTCACCAAGACAATACTCTATGGTGAACTCCGCCACCCCTCTGCTTCTCAGTTCTTCTCTTGCCATCTCCTTTGCTAGAATGAGCCTTTTGGGGGAACACACACAAACCATTTTCTCTGCTAGGTTATAAACTTCTTGAGATCAAAGGCCAGTGGAACATTCCAGCTTGATACTTGGGTAATGTTTTGTGGAAATTAGGGCCTTGCATACACTGAGCAAAACCGTCTACTACTGAGCTCCATCCCTGGCCCTCTCTTCACGTTTTATTTTTGGGACAGGGTCTAAGTTTCTCAGGCTGGAATTGAGCTTGCAATCTATCTGCTTTAGCCTCCTGAGTAGCTAGGATTTAGGGCTTATGCCACAGGTCTTGGCTCTGAACTTGTATCCCTATCTACCTCTGCCTCTGCCTCTGCACTACCTAGCAGAAACATTTTTGGCCCTGGGCTTAAATTCTAACTCTGCATTCCTTTTATGGTATAGAAGTTAGTCTGTAAGAAGTTTTCTCACCTGTAAAATGGGGCTAATGCTAACTGTTTTCAGGGTTATTGAAAAATAATAAATTTGATTTGAACATGAAAAAAGAATATTATGCTGGACAGTGGTGCATATTCCTTTAATTCCCAACACTCAAGAAGCAGAGGCAGTCAGATCTCTGTGAGTTCGAGGTCAGCCTGGTCTATAAAGCAAGTTCCAGGACAGCCAGGGATGAAGAAAAAACAAAAAACAAAAAACAAAAAACAAAAACAAAACAAAAACAGAAAACCAAAAACAGACAAATCAGACATCTTCCCCTGGCCACTTGTTAGTCACCCAGCTGGGGCTGGCTCCTAGGGTGGACCATTGGGGTCAGAAGGCCTCCGTGACTTGTACCTTGGAGCCTCACTTGCTTTGAGTCCCAAGGCAAGTTAATTCACCTGTTTGAATTTCCATCTCTTCCTCTGAAGGAGGAGTGAAAATAATTAACTAATCAAAACCTTCCTTCAAGTACTGCAGGGAGGGGTCGGAGTGTTCCTGTGAAGACAGCGTTTTATTTTAGGAATTTCCATCTCACGGGCCAATAAAGGCATCTGGAAGACAGGAATGGTGGATTCCGCTACAACCAGGGTGCTATTAGAAGAGTCCCCTAAGAAAATACAACAACTAGCATGGAGAAATGGCTTCATGTATGCTGGCTCTTTTTATTATCAACCATGACACCCAGGAATGACTTCCACAGACAGCCTCCACCTCATTATTGACAGCAAGAAGTACAGTTAAATTGTGCTGGATCCCAAAGCCACTGTTTGTGGTAAGGATTCCCAGACTGCTTGCAGCTTGGCTTTCAATCCCAGCGACTGATCACCTGGGTCACCTTGCAGCGTATTTTGTGCTGAGCCTGGAGGATTCATTAGGAGGTCTGGCTATCAAAGACTAATGACTTCTAAAAGACGATTTCGGTGGGTGTTTAGTCATCATTGCCTTAAATTAGAAAAACATTCTTCTTCTAGAAATGATTGCAGCCCTGCCTGATGGCCCAGAACCAGGATGGCACCTCCATCACTCTGTACTCTTAAAGTTCCTAGCCCCTGGGAATTTCCCTGGCAGCTGTTTGAGGAGGGGTGGGGCCTCCTAGTCCCTGTATTCTCAAGCCACTTGGTCTCAAGGGAGGGTTTAAGCTCCACCTCTAGTGCCATCAAATGGTAAATCTATGTCCCCTGCCTTCCCTAAGAGCCTGAGATGGCTCAGATGGAGCTTGAGTTCAGAAGCATGGACTGTATGTTTTCCTTCATATGGTCAGTTCTTCCCATTTTGTGGATTGATATTTCTCTTGACTGCCCGCTTTGGTTTTATATCACTCATTCTGGAAATCACAGTATGGCTGGCCTTCCTTTAGCACTTAGGGTACAGGAGAGAGGGGGATGACTCACTCAAAATTTACATTCTGCCTCCAGTTAGTAGAGAGAGGGTTTTGTGGTAGGCATCTTGGGTAATCCCTGCCCCACCTCTCTGGCTCCATCTTTCTTTTTTTTTTTTTCTTTTGCCTCATCTGTTCTTACTAATTCGCAATTTATTTTATGCTGTGCTTCTGTGTGCATCTTTGTAAACCCTAAATATAGCTGGGCAGATATAAATCAATAGAAGTGCAGAGTGGCTAATGGAAGCTCTGGATAGCTTTCTTGTGAAAACAATTGTCCCTGAATATATAGGCCCGCGTCCTGAGGCTGCGGAGGGCAATAGAGAGGAAGGTGAGAGAACTAAAATACAAAGAGCTACAGGGAATTGGATTTGAATCACCCCACCCCACCCCATCTTCCAAACCAAACCAATCTCAACCTCCACCCCACCAGGGAAGAAAACATGGATTTTAATAAATCAAAGCACTTAAAGATGTACCTTATGTGGAGAATTACAAATATTAAACAAAGATTAAATATTGGGAATATTAAACACTGTAATTAATCTGAACATGATAGCACACACTTGTAATCACAGCACCCAGGAGGGGAAGGCAGGAAGGTTGCCATGAGTTTGAGGTTAGCTTTGGCTACACAGGGAGTCCCAAGCCAGTTCGACCTACAGAGTGAGATTCTGCCTCAAGCAAACAAACACCCAACACTGTAATTAGCCCCTACCCTGGTCCAACAACTATGAATTCATGTCTTGTATTGTTGATGTGGCCCTCCTGTGCAATTATGATCTGTGTAGAGGGGGGTATGTGTGTGCACATTGAAGTCACAGGCTAATATCTACTGTCATCCTTACTCACTCTCCACCTTATTATTATTAATTTTTAGATGGCATCTCTTAGGAGCTTATCCATTCAGCTAAACTGGCTGCTCATTTGACTCTAGGGGCCCCTTTGTTTGCATCCTGAGAGTCCTGAGGTTCTAGATTTCTGCTGCTCAATCCGGCGTTTACGTGGATGCTGGAGATCTCAATTCAAGCCCTCATGCTTATGAGGCAATTGCTTTACTGACTGAGCCATCTCTCCAGTCTGAGTTATGATTTTTAATTTTTTAGTAATAAACATTTTATTCCTTTTTCCCATAGGGCAAGGGCTGTGCTGACTTCTAATATCATCAAAAGTTCTGCTTGGGCCTGGCCATGGTGGCACATGTATTTGATCCCAGAGCCTGGGAGGCAAAGGCAGGCAGATCTCCAAGTTGGAGGCCACCTAAGGCGACATAGAGAAAGCCTGTCTAAAAAACAAAACCAAACAAGAAAACAAAGCCAAACAAAAAACTTTTTATGAGGTAATATGCTATGAACTCTTGAGGTATGATGTCTTACACATTCATCCAGACTTTGCATGGATCGGCAGTTCATTCCTTTTCATTGCTGAGTAGTATTCTGTTGTATGGACATGGCACAGCTTATCTGATCTCCATTCAGTTGACATTTGGGTAGTGTTGCTTTGCAACCATTCTAGGGCATGCCTTTGGGTGAATGTGCTTAGCTTTCTTTGTTATTCCACAGCAGGCCCTGAGGTGTCACATCATGTTTTAGTATGTATCTCCAAGAGAGGATTTGACCACAAATGTATTTTGTGATAATTGCAAAATTAATTCTAATTTTCATTAGGTTATAATTTAAAAAATTAATAGTAGAAGTTAATGCTAGGTTCAGGTTCCCAGTGATGGTGGGAAGAGATGGGGCTTGAGGATAGAATGCACACTCAGCGCGTGGGAGCCTCCAGGTTTCCCAGTACCAAAGCAAGCAAACAAACAAACACATCTCCTGGGCTAGAGAGATGGCTCATCACATAAGAGTGTTTGTTGTTGCCAAGCATTCTGGTGTCCACCTTTAATTCCAGCACTTGGGAGGCTCAAGGCTAACATGGTCTACACAGAGAGTTCCAGACCTGCCAGAGCAACATAGTAAAATCCCATTTTAAACAAACAAACAAAAACTGAAGTGGACATTTCTGGTTTCTTTGGAAACTCAGTTATGTCATATGATGATGTTTTGCGGAAGCAGACACAGATGAGAGGATGCGTGCTGGTTAGAAAGAGTATAAATATGACCGCACAGACAGTGGGAGGAAGCTCTGGCATTGGTTAACCTTGCTCTGCCTTGCTAGTCTTTGCTGATGATACTCTGGCACTAGTTTGCCTTGTACCGTGTTGCTGATCTTTGCTTGTCCTGACTCTGTAAGAATAACTCACCAAAGAACTTCTGAAGTGAAAGCTGCTGGTTTCTCTAGAAAGACAGTTACGTAAAATGATGTTTTGCTGGGGCACATAGGTGAAAGGATATTTTGCTGAAGCAAACGTGTGAAAGGACACAAGATGTTAATTAAGAAGGACCCAACAGGGGCTGGTGAGATGGCTCAGTGGGTAAGAGCATCCGACTGCTCTTCCGAAGGTCCGGAGTTCAAATCCCAGCAACCACATGGTGGCTCATAACCATCCCTAACAAGATCTGACGCCCGCTTCTGGAGTGTCTGAAGACAGCTACAGTGTACTTACATATAATAAATAAATAAATCTTAAAAAAAAAAAGAAGGACCTAACAGATGGTGGGCAATGCTGGGTGGTATTGGTATGCCTTTCTATTCCTTAATGGTCACCATTTGTCATGTCTTTATAGAAAGAAATGCATCAAAACACTTCTGGTGTTGTCCTGGTAGCTTCTTGCCACTTCCGCAGACTTGGGTTCATTAGCAGCATGGTGTCAGCTGAGACAAACTCACACGGAGCTTTGCTAAGACAGACTTAGGTGGTGTTTTGCTGAGGCAAGACCCGTGGGAGGACACATGATGTTTGGAGGGACTATAAGTGGGACTCAACAGACAGTGATGGTGCGTGCGCATAGCTAGCCTAGCTCTGCAATGCTTCGTTGGTCTCGCATTCGTCGTTCTTCATCTTCACTCTGTTGAGAGAGGCACATCAGAGACACATTCTCATGGTGTCCCTGCTGGCCCTGGTCACTTGTGCTGATTTGGCGGAGGCCTTGCTGTTTCTTCTGGGTTGTGCCACCACTGATTCCTGTTTGCTATCCTGACACTACTGAACTGAGCTGCTGATATTCTGACAACACAGACTAAATTTACTCCAAAGAACTATTTCTAAATAGGTCCACTCCCTCCAAATCCTAATAACCTTTCTTTTTCACTACTGCTGGTGGGTAGTGTGGGATAGACAGGCTGTTAAAGCTTTTTAGAACCCTTATTAAAAGAAGGGTTTGAAAAATTGAAACCAACAAACTTTTGGTGATATTCTGGTGGCTTCTTGCGACTTCCACAGACTCAAGGCTAAGTGTGGAACCTGAGGATTCTTCTGGATTGAGCCGCCACTGCTGATTTGTGTTGGTGTTCTGCTAGTGGACTGGGCTGCTGACAGTAAGGGTTGGAATAGTGCCAAAGAACTATTTCTAAACAGGTCCACAACCCCTGTTTTATGTTAAACTTTCTTTTCCACCACCGATGGCAGATGGTGGGCTAGACGGAAGGTTGAAACATTAAAGAACCCTTATTAAAGTAGGTTTTGAAAAATTAAGCCTACAGAAATGGACTTGCCATTTCTGCAGAAGACACCATAATTTTCAATGATTCTCTCACACAAGGAAAATGGATCTCTCCTCCCCTAACCCCTCTGAGAATCACTGGGCTAGAGATATCTTGGTAAAAATACTTTATTTGGTAGCATTTATTCCTCAGACATGTTTTGAAAAGATTCATTTATGTACCTGAGCACTCTACTTGCATGAAAGAAGAGAGCGTCAGACAGAAGAATTCCACTAGAGATGATTGTAAGCCACCATCTGGTTTCTGGGAATTGAACTCAAGACCTCCCAAGGAGCAGCCAGTACTTCTGAGCCATCTCTGCAGCCCCGATTTTTGTTTCTAAAACTCTCTTCATTGAGGCAGTTTCCTAGAGAACTCAGAAATAGAAAAGGACGGGGTGGTAAACACTCATCGTCATTACTGAGCTACGAACATCTTCCCAGTAAGACTGTGTCTCAAGACTGCTGGGTTATCATTTACTTTCCCTCTCAAATGCCATCAACCTGATGAGATTAATGACATTAAGTAAGGGAGTATTGTGCAGGGATGTGTGGCTGGAGTGTGTATATTTGGGAAGATGAGTTGATGGGTCCCAGGAAGAGGGGAAGGATTCATTATCAAATATTTATTTTGATCTTTAGTTGTAACAAAATACACATATGTAAAGCTACCATCTTAATTGTGTGTGTGTGTGTGTGTGTGTGTGCGTGTGTGTGTGTGTGCATGTGTAGGGGGTGATAGGGATGGAACCCAAGTCTTCACATATACTTCTACATAGGCTTGTGCATGGGGTTTAGGGTGGGGTGGGGATCTCTCTCTCTCTCTCTCTCTCTCTCTCTCTCTCTCTCTCTCTCTCTCTCTCAGATGAAGTCCTGTAAGAATCCCCAAAGCAGAGGCATCAAAGGCTGGAGGAGGGGGGAAGGGCAGGGGAGGTGTTGGTGGATGGAAGTTAAGAGTGTTCTCTGGGAGCTGCTTCCCAGCACTTGAATCTGGTTCAAATCCACAATAATAGTCCTCCAAAGTGAAAGGCTTTGACTCAGGGTACTTGCATAGACTGTGGCTAGCGGAAGGGTGGTAGCTACTAGAGAATGGAGTCCTCCTCACCTTTGGAAACAACTTATTTGCTTTTGATGCTTGGGCGACCCCCAAATTCTTATGCCAAGACATTATGGTTTCGATCTGACATACCCTGCACATATTCATCCTTTGAGTACCTGGCCCTCAGCTTGTGGCACTGTCCTGGAAGGCTTGAGAGCTTTGAGGAGGTAGGGCCTGGTTGCCAATGTGAAGTCACTAAGGATGGTCTTTGAAGGTTATANCTACCTCAGACTCCTAACTGCTTTCTCTTCTTCCTGGTCTTTTTCCCCTCTTTCCTTCCACCAACACAGGAAGAACTACTCTGCTATGGCTTCCTTGCTGTGATAGGCTAAAATTCCTCCACAATAGGGAACCAAAGTAAAGGCTTTCTCCCTTAAATTGTTTTTGTCAGGTACCTACTTGCTCACAGAGACACAAACATAACACACTCTCTGATGGGGTGGTGTTAGGAGTTGGCATCTCTGGGAGATAACTACTATGAAACAGGGTCAGGAGGGTAGGGCACACATTCGCTAACTTTCTAAGTGGCATGACTCAATTCTTACAGAAGAGAAGGTTTTATTTTGGTTTGTGGATTCAGGACATAGAGTTCACTGTGTTGGAGAAGGTATGGTAGTTGGTGTGGCTTCATCCTGAGCACAGTGGGAATGTGAGGAAGTGATGCCTAACATCCTGGGGTTTCAGGAAACAGAAGGGCTAAAATTGGCTAGCACTAGCAGAGAGCCTCTTTTGCTAGATAGGTCACAGTTCCAGAGGGTGGACAACCACTGCAACTAGGTTATTCTTTCAGGACCAAGTATTCAAACTCATGAGCCTGCAGGAGAGAGTTATATTCAAGGATGAGGTTCCTTGTAACAGGCCCAAGAGTGTAACTTTAATTTTTTCAAATCCTACTTTTAATGATGGTTCTTAAACATTTTAACCTCCCTTCTAGCCCACCACCCACCAGAGATAGTGGAAAAGAAAGGACATGGGAGAAGTGGACCTGCTTAGAAATGGTTCTTTAGAGTGACTCCTATCTGTATTGGAAATGAGCAGTTCAGTTCGTAGGAGTCAGCAGTAGGAGCTCGATCCACTGGCAAACACTTCACAGATACAGCAGCAGTCCAATTCGGTAGAGTCCGGATAGCAAACAGGAATCAGCAGCGGTGGCACTAGCTAGCAGAGACAGCCAGGCCTCAGCCTCAGCACAAGTCAGCAGGAGGGACCTGGAGGGACACCAGGAGAAGTTCTCAGCTGTGCCTCTCTCAGAGAAGTGACCAACAAGAGACCAACAAGCATTGCACAGCTGTACCAGTGAGCCTAGCTCAGCCTCCTTCACTGTCCATCGAGTTCTATTTATACTCCTTCCAAACATCATCACGTGTTCTTCACAGGTCTTGCCTCAGCACAAGTGTTTGTCTCAGCTGACATCACTCTGCCAATCAGCTACATCTGTGGAAGTGGCATGAAAGTGCAGCACATGACCAGTAGTTTTTTGGTGTGTTTTTCTCTATCTATGGAGTCCCAACAAATTACACCAGCAGTCTACTTCCGTAGAATCTCAACAAGTGTTGCACAGCTAGCTCAACTATGCAATGTAAGGTGGACCAATACATGCGTGTCATTAGCAAAGACTCCTTCATCATGTCCTTTCGTGTGCTTACTTTAGCAAAACATCTTCTCTCCTGTGTCTGCTTCAGCAAAATGTTCCTTTACCTGTTTGCCCCAGCAAAACACCATCCAACACAACTGACTCCCCCAAAGAACCCTTAAGTTTCCACTTCACAAGAACTTGCTCTTCTCTTTCTTCCAGGTGACCCAGAATTCATCCCTGCTAGCCACCTGATCTGGACCTTCCAGGCCACGGCACCAAGAAACACATTTCTGTTGTTTAGTAAACTAGCCACGGTGCATTATTGTATTTTAGCATCCCCAAGGAACTGAGACACTATCCAAACACTCTAAATGAAAACATGGCTGGATCCAGACCTTCTCAGCAAGCCAGCCAGGAGACTATGGATTCATGTCACTTGAGCTTGTTTTCACACTCATGAGAACACGCATTTTCCACTGGCACTCAGAAAGTACGTGCCAAACTCCACTGGAGATAAGCCTGGACTTCCATCGATCACAGGAACAGAGTAAAGACTTATGAAACACATTTGAAGAAAAGAGAGACGCCAAATTAAACAAACAGAAGAGCTAATCCCTGCAGAACTCTGCTGGGATATAGAAAGATATTTACATGAAATAAAAGTAGTGTCTATAAATAGACATCTGACTGCTGTCAAAAAAAATGTCTGAGTGTTTGGAATGGAAAGTACAATTGTTCATTGAAAGGACCCAGTGGCCAAGGGACCATGGCTGAAAACCGAATTGATGATAGCATTGAAAGATTTTCTTAGAAAGTTCAAAATGGACAAGGACATTAAAAAGGAAACATATAGCAGAAAAATTAAGAGGCCTGGGATGAACCTGCAATTCAACTCTAATAGGAGTTCTCAGAAGCCAAGAATAGACAGCCTGCAGGTGAGGAAAGAATCAAAGTTATGATAGAATCAACAATTTCTCCGAGCCGGAGAGAGACTGCAATCTTTAGATTTAAAAAGCAGAGCAAATGCCAAACAAGAATTATAAAAGACCCAGTCCCTAAAGGCATCAAAATTTCTGGACTCCAAGGGTGATGGTAAAAAAAAAAAAAAAAAATCAGATCCTCCAGGGAAAGAAAAGGTCAGAACTTGGTTGAAAGACTTGAGCTGGAGAGCAAGAGTGGGGCTTCTTATACTCCTGCTCACAGTCCTGTCACCTGAGACAATTTTATGCAGCCTAGGTTATCTAGGAATATAAAACAGATATACAAATGAAATGTACCCTGAGATGAGATCATGAATTTATTTAAAAACAATTCTTTGCTATACTTATAATTTTGACATTTTCTAATGGTGAACACAAATATGAATGCTAATGCAATAGATGTGCTACTTGATTTTTACATAGAGAGTTAAATACTGGCTACACTGTATAAAGATTTTGGGTGGTGATGATAATGATACTATACGTGTGCGTTTGTGCTTGCTAGTGTGTGTGTGTGTGTGTGTGTGTGTGTGTGTGTGATGCATGTGTATCAGCATGTGTGCCACAGCACACATGTTGGGGTTCAGAGAACATCTTTGTCTATCTGTATGTAGGTCACTGGGATTGAACTCAGATCTCCAGCCTTGGTGATTTACATTTCTTTGAGACAGACTCTCAAGTTGTTCAGGCTGGTCTTGAACTGGATATACCTGAGATGGCCTTGATCCTCAGGTCCTCTTGCCTCTACCTCCCAAGTGCTGGGGATTATAGGTAGGTGATAACATGCTTCAGTTTTATGCAATACTCAGGATCAAACCCAGGGGCCTTTGCATGCTAGTTGAGTGCTCTACTAATTGAGTCACATCCTTTGTCCCTGGCTGAATATTTGGGTCTGCAGTAAAGCATCTTCAACATTTTCAGAGATAAACAATATTTCCATGCTGTAATAGTCAATGCCAAGGACAATGATTTGAATAAATACATAGTCTAACATGGCAGAAGAGATTTTAGGGCTATTTTAAAAATTCTTGCAGCTACTGTCCTAATCCCAAGCCAAAATGAGTTTAATGTCTGTCTGTCTGTCTGTCTGTCTGTCTGTGTACCTACCTCTCTATCTATGTTGCAGTTGTGGGGACTGAGTCAGGGGTTTGCTGGGGAAGCTTGTTTAACACTGTGTTATATCCCAATTCCCCCAACAAATGACTTTTATGAAACGTATAACTTCTTATATTTTTATTATTGTTTTAAAGATTTATTTATCTGATGTATATGAGTACAGCATTGTTGTCTTCAGACACCCCAGAAGAGGGCATTGAATTCCTTTATAGATGGCTGGGAATTGAGCTCAGGACCTCTGGGCGACGAATCAGTGCTCTTAACCAATGACCCATCTCTCCAGATCCCCCAAACAGCAATATTTAAAGATGAAACATTGTAACATGATATAATCCTAAAATATAAAATTTGATATTTTAACACCTATGGGAAGTACTAAAAGTCTTTCCCCCCATTAAACCATTATGTTTCCTTAAAAGCAAAGACTTTGCATTGACAATAAAAAAAAATGCTAGAACTTGTAACATACACCAGTCTCCAAAGTAAGCCGAGGTGTTTCAGGCGGCACTTGGCACTGTGTGGTGCAAGGGCATTCACAGGGCAAAGCAGTACTTGGCATTGTATGGTGTGATGGGGTTTCATGGTTTGAGGGCATGCACACTGCTTCTAGTTCAGAGCCAAGGTTGCAGTGAAGACCTTTGCAATAAGACTGGCAAGCAAAGCCGGAAACTCCTTGGACTCTGATTTCGAATTAATTTTGGGGTGTGCCCTCAGAAACATTTTATGCTTGCCATTTTCGCTTACCATCCTTCAAGTTAAGGTATGTGACCCATGTGTAGCTGTGAGCCAGTTTGAGAAGTCATAAACTGGGAGACAATAACACAATGTCTTCAAAATTCTGAGAGATCATTTTTCAGTTGAATTCTCTATCCGAGTCTTCTATCAGTCAAAGTCTAATAGGAAAATGAGAAACTAGCTTGTTGAAGCTACAAGCTAGAATCTTTTTGCCCAACTATCTTTTCTTCATGCCTCCTATTATCAGAACAATACAGGAAGACTTCCTAGAGCTGTAGTTGTAGGCTAGCTCAGACGTCATGAAGTTTAAAATGGTGTGTGTCATATTGAGAAAAAAGCAAGTCAACATGGGCACTAGTCAGTAAGTATTCACTTGTGGCACTGGTAGAGTGGTTACCTATCTGGAGTAGTGTGGAACCTGGGTTCCATCCCAAGGGCCACAAGCTACTAATCCTCCTACCACAATGTATTATGCTGTGAGGATAAATTCAACATGGCTTTGGACATTTAAGGACTTACAAATTCTAATGTTTTCCTAAGAATTCTCTCTCTCTCTCTCTCTCTCTCTCTCTCTCTCTCTCTCTCTCTCTCTCTCTCTCTCTCTGTGTGTGTGTGTGTGTGTGTGAAGACCAGAAGTTGACACTGTCTTCCTTAATTGCTCTCCACTTATTATTATTATTTGAGAGAGAGTCTCTCTGACCCTGGAGTTCATTGATTTGGTTAGGCTGGCTGGCCAGTGAGTTTCAGGGATTTGCTTATCTTTATTGTCCCCTCTCCCAATGTGGGAGTGACAGATGTGTACTGCTTTGCCTAGCTTTTCAGAAAAGTATTCTTTTTATTATGTTAAATTATCTGTATCTGTGTATATATGTGACTGCAGGCACTCATATTTCCTTGGGTGGTTGTGAACCCCCCAACCTGAGTGTTGGGAACTGAACTCAGATCTTCTGCAAGAGCACTAACCACGGGGACATCTCTCCTGCCCCTTCTTGCCTGGCTTTTATGTGGATGCTGGGGATCTGAGCTCAGGTCCTATGCATTGTACTGGCAGAGTTGTCTTCCCAGCTCCCTTCCCCCAAGAATTCTTCAAGGTGTTATTCATCAAAGCAAAGAGGAACAAATTGAAGAAAAGAGAACTGTGGGATTCTGGGAAGACGGAGACAGATGCCTGGTGTTTGTAGCATCTTGTGTAGGGAAGTACTGTCCCTAACCCCACAGGGGACAGAACAGCCCAATCCAGCTATCCAGTGTTGTCTTGTAGAGAAGGTTCCAGAGCATGTGCCTTTGCTTTCTGTTGATATAACTGAGTACCACAGACTAGGTAAGGTAATTTGTAAAGAAGAGAAATGTATTTCTCATTGTTCCAGTCACTCGGGCAGCCTCTGGTGGGAGCCTGTTTGTTAGTGTGGACTCTCTAAGGTGGTGCAGAGTGTCACAGGACAAGAGCAAGTATGCTAACTCACATCTTCTACCTTCTTTTTATAAAGCCATCAATTACATAGAGGTATTCACACACTCGCCATTGCATCTAATCCCAACAGTTAGACCAGTGAGGTGGTTCAGTGAGCAATAGCTTCTGCCAGCGAGCCTGATAACCTGAGTTCAATCCCTGGAAACCACATGGTGAAAGGACAGAACAGAGTCCTGCAATTGTCCTCTGGCCTCCACATGCATACACACACACCAAATAAACAACTTTTTTAAATGTCTAATTCCAACGGTTTCTGTAATGTTTCTATTTCCAAATACTGTTAGCTCACGTGACTTTCCGGATTACTTGAAATTCAGGAAACACATTTACACCATAGCACCAGAGAGGGAATACAGGACCATAAATTCATAGGAGGGTCTTATGCAGTAAATGCAGTTTTATTAGAGGATGAGATGAGACAAGGGTATAGCGTTGTCTTTGGAAAAAATGTTTGCTCTTGACCCCAGCATCTTTCCACATGACCATCTTGCAAAGCAGGATGAATCTGGAGTGTTTGAGGACTGTCTCTCTACTGTAGAGATCTCACATAGACCATCTGTTCCCTTGTTCTGGCCTCTGGCTCTGTGGTACACCCTTTCCAAACATTGTCCTGGTCCTGCTTTGTGTTTTCTCTCCCATCAAAAGCTGTTCCGTGCTTACATTTGCTAATTTGCCCTTTTACAGGGAGAATAGATTAACCAAAAAAAATGAAGCACCAACTTTAGAGTTTCAGGCTATTTCTGGCCAGTGGCAAGGAGGGAAGGCTATTTAAGTATTTCTCAAATCATTCCAGAGAGGCCGCAAGGTTTATACACAAGCATTTCTACGGTGGAGATTCATGCAAAGACACAAAGAGAGGACGTGCCAAAAGCTGGTCAGGAACGGAGGGGATGGTGACGCTCTTTGGGTACCACATGGCATATAATACCTTAAAAGGGTTCTTCAAAAGTTTTTTGAGAATATTTGACAAACAGCCTGTTTTTTCCTTTTTTTTTTCTTGAGACAGGGTCACTATGTTGCCCTATGAATGACCAGGAACTACAGAGACTAGATTGGCCTTGAACTCACAAAGATCTGTCTGCCTCTGCTTCTTGAGGCTGGAATTAAATATATGTGTCATTATTACCAGTGGCAGATAGCTATAAAAGCCCAGGTGTTACTTGTCATAGTGACCCATGCCTTCTGTTATCTTACAGTGGACAGCCCTGACAAAATACTGGTCATTGTGGCTAAAATGATGCATGTATTACCCCCAAGTTCCTGGAGGCTAGAAGTCTGAGGTCAAGATGTTGGCAGGGTTGGTTTATCCTGAGGACCTTCTCCTTGGCTTGCATACAGTCACCTTCCCTCTGAGTTATCCCATAGCCCGTGTGCCTTCCCTTCTAAGGACACCTGCCATTTTGTGTTAGGGCCCAACCTAAGGGCCTCATCTAACCTACTCATCTGTGTAGGAGCCCTGTTCACCAGTCAAGTCACATTCTGAAGCCACGTGGGTTTAGGCTTCCCTGTTTCAGTTTTGGGAGGGCATAGTTCAACTTACCACAGGAACAGAACTCCAATTTCATACATTACAGCAATATGCCTGGCTGAAAGCTTAGACTCCACAGCCTCCCTTGCAGCTAGGGTTGGTCATGTGACACACCCTGGACAATAAGATGTTGCAGGGGCTTTTGGGTGGAACATCTTGGAATGTTGGAATGTAAGTGTGCACCTCTGCCCTTTGCTTACAGTCTGTCTGAAATTCTGATGGGATGGCTGAGTTCTGTTGGCCTTTGTAAGAGTCTGGGGGTCCCATCCTAAGAATGAAGAAAAATGAGCTGGGTTCTTGGATGGTCTCATTGGGCAGCACCCCTGGGTAGTCTGCCATTGGGTTGATGTTGCCAGAGAGAATCTTTCCGCACCCCTGAATCTTACTTAGGTTGCCAGGTTTTCAGGTTTATGTTACTGCAGTTGAACATAATATTTAATTGTCAGGGCAATAAGTACTTTGATTTCTCAGTCCTGGAAACATGTTCCCTGCAGCTTGACAGGAGGCAGTGTGCTGAATAGGGCCTGGCTGGACTAGGAGCCAGCTGGGGAGTGGCTGGCCCTGATGGAAAGGAGGCAGGGAGATGCTGCGCGCTGATGACTCTAGCTGAGAAATTGGCAGGCTGTGTTAGTCCCTCTGAGGATCTTGAAACAGACGGTGTTTGAAGTGGGGTGGGGATGCCATCCCACGTCTTCTAAGAAGCACCTGAGGATACAGCTCTGGAAGCTGAGGTGTCTGTAAAAGTGACATGCCGAGAATCACTAAATGGCTGTGAAGGCTCCTCAGGTCCTTTATGTTCCCTCTGCGTGGAGCAGAAGGCCCTTCCACTTAGGCAGACGGTGTCCTAGCCTCAAGGGGTCAGTGTGAGTGGCGTTTGTCTGGTGGGGTGTTTCCAGTGGGGAGGGAGGCTGTCGCAGCACAGAGCATGTGGGCCAGCCTTTCAGCAGCATCGTCTCCCTGGGCACGCACTCAACATACCAAATGAATCTGAAGCTGGGATTCATACATGACAGCAGAGAGATAAGCAGGGAAGAAAAGGCGCGCAAGGGCGATGATGAATATTCTATTTGTGACATTTTTCCTGTATTCAGTCAAATAGAAGAAAGTGTTCAAATAACGAGCAGTCACTTTGGTGGCTAGTGTGGCAGTTCCTTGGTAACGCAGTACTTAACTCACTCCCTTCTCAGAGAGGTAGCCTCTTGTGGGGGGAGGAGTTAGGGGGCATGGAGGGGGCACATCAGTGGAAATGGGGCATTGATTTGGGGAGAGAATCCTAAGCCCAAGGTTGCCTTAGACTACTACTGGGGTGGTGATGTCCTTTGGCCACTGGCTCTGTCCCTCCTGCCTCCCCTGGAGAGAAGAAAAAAGAATGGAAAAGCCAAATAGGCAGGAAAGTTGGGACTTTTAGAGATTGATACAGAGAGTCTCAGTCTTCAGAGACTTGTCATGGCAGCCATTTTTGTTCCAGGGTGCCACAAAGCATACTGAGAAGAGTCTCTGGTGCTCCTGAGAGTTGTATTTAGGATTTGTGTTAGATAGAGGTCTCCTAAAGTCAAAACCTAGACAAAGATTCCAGTACTAAGAGTTTGGGCTGGGAGGAGGAAAGGAGAGGAAGATATATGTGTCAGAATCTGGTAATGGGCAGAGGTCACTGTGGGCGGGCAGCTGGGGCTCAGGCTGGTAAAGGCCTCAGGCCTAACTGGAGCTACCTAGGCCAAGCTGATGAGAGTTGGGTTTTGACAGTGAATGCTAAAACTCTGGGCCACTCCCTTGCCTGGATGGGCTGACAGGTCTGGGACCTGTAAATGTCATATTCATCTGTCCCTACCCTGCCCAGGCCTGTCATCCCCATTTCTACCAACCCATCAGAGGCCTGTTATCTATCCCCTTCCCCCCTTCCCTGGCTCAGGCCTGTCATTTTCAAGCCTGTTCCTATGGCATCTTGGGAAACTACCTTTTCCTTGTTCCTTATTCATTGGCTTCCAATATATGATGTGGCCAGTGGGAGGCACAGATAGAAATCATGGGGCAGGAAGAGGAAAGAAGCCGATATAGCTCCTCACTCTTTTCCATGCACTAGCTATGTCTCTTCTGTTGTCCCAACCTGGGTCTGGTGGCCTGGCTTCTGGGCTATACATATACTATAGTTTCCCTTTTGGACTCTATCTTGAACTATGGTGGTCCTTTCCTACTTCTGACATTGCCACAAGAAGTACACACTACTGAAGCAGTAAAACTGAGTACAGTTTGGGGGACTAACTGTGTCTTTTGTGAATGAGGACAGAAGTGAAGAATTGGATTACAGATGGATACAGCAGGTAGAGTCTTTGATTCCCACACACCACTGGTGTACTGGCTAGTTTTATGTCAACTTGACACAAGCTAAAGTCATTGGAGAGGAGGGAACTTTAACTTAGAAAATGCCTTCCTAAGACTGGGCTGCAGGTAAGCACATAGAACATTTTCTCAATTAATGATCAATGGGTTCAGGCCCAGCTGAGCCTACATGGTGCCATCCCTGGGCTGTTAGTCCTGGGTTCTATAAGAAAGCAACTTGAGCAAGCCAGGGGAAGCAAGCCAGTAAGCAACACCCCTCCATGGCTTCTGCCTCCAGGTTCCTAACCTGTAAAAGTTCCTGCCCTTACTGCTTTTGATAATGAACTCTCATATGGAATTATGAGTGAAGTAAAACTTTGAAAGCTAGTCTGTACTGGAGCACCTTTAATCCCAGTGCTCTGGACGCAGAGGCAGATGGATCTCTGAGTTCAAGGCTAATCCTGTCTAGATTTCTAGAACATCCAAGGCTATACGGAGAAACCGGTCTCAGAAAACAACAAAAAGAAGACGGAGAAAGAAGAAAAAGAAGAAGAAGAAGAAGAAGAAGAAGAAGAAGAAGAAGAAGAAGAAGAAGAAGAAGAAGAAGAAGAAGAAGAACAACAACAACAACAACAACAACAACAACAACAACAACAACAAGAGCAAGAGCAAGAGCAACAACAAGCAGCAGCAGCAGCAGCAGCAGCAGCAGCAGCAGCAGCAGCAACAGCAGCAGCAGAGCAATAGTAACCTTAACTAGGACAAACACTGTATTAGTCCATTTGGGATGCTATAATAAGCTATGATGGACCCAGTAGCTTATAAATAAAAGAAATACATTGCTCAAGTTCAGGAGTCTGGGAAGACCAAGATTGAAGTCCCAGGAGGTCCTGAATTATGAGAGCCTACTTCCTGTTTCACAGACAGCTGTCTTTCTCACCATGTTCCCATATGGTAGAAGGGGCAGGGGAGGTCACTAGGTCGTGTGTGTGTGTGTGTGTGTGTGTGTGTGTGTGTGTGGTGTGTGTGTGTGTGTGTGTGTGTGTGACCTTAAACTAGAAATCCTCCTGTCTTTGCCTCCTGAGTGCTAGAATTATCAGTATGAGCCTCTATACTTTTCTTTGGGTTATATTTTAAGCTTTCTTTTTCTTTCTTTCCTTCTTTCTTTTCTTTTCTTTTCTTTTCTTTTCTTTTTTATTGTATGTGATTGCATGTGTGGGGGATGCATGCTACCATATGACTGTAGGGCTCAGAGGACAACTTTGTGGAGTCAGCTATGCCCTTGTGTTGGTTCTGGGAATTGAACTTGAGTCACCAGGCTTGTGTAGTATGGCAATCACATGTACCTACTGAGCTATCTCAGTCACATTTTTAAAAACCGGATTTTATTTATGTTATGTGAATGACTGTTTTTCTTGCATATCTCAATGTGCACCATGTACTTAACCTGGTGCCTGGGCAAGTCAGAAGAGGGCAACAGATCTCCTGGAACTGATGAATGGCTGTGCTGGGAACTGAACCCAGATCTTCTGCAAGAGGAAAAAGTGCTCTTAGTTACTGAACCATCTGACCCACCACTGGGCCATGCTTTATATGATTATACTAATCTTACTCACCAGAACCTTGCCTTTATGGCCTGATTACCCACATCTCCCCTAAAATCCCTGCCTCCCCGTACCATCACCAGATATGAATTTGGGGGACACACAAATAATCTGTGTATAGCAGTATACACCATTCTCTGGGACCCAGAGTCAAATCTGACCCCAGTGTACAATGAGGATCCAAATCCAGGTAGGCTGGCATCCAGAAGAGGGTTATCCAGTTGAATCCAACTGAGATGTGCCAATCTAGAGATTAAAAAATTGAGTGTAGAATGAACCTTTAAGCTACTAGGTATGTGCTTGTTATGTAGCAGGAGACAACTGATAATGCCCAATATTCTGTTTCCTCCATAACAAATACTCATAGTAAGCTGAAAACTGAAGCCTGGGAGAACACCCCATGCTGCTCAGAGATTAGGGGAAGGAACATTTTTTTCTCTAGAAGTTACTAAACACCAGGTATTGTGATGCTCTGTGTCTATTAAGGACAGACTTCATGGAAACCTTGCAAGGTATGTGCTCCTCTCAGTGTGCCACAGATGAGGAAGAGACAGTTGAGCAGAGCCTATTCTCATTCTCTAGATGGTCTTAAGTGCCTCTCAACGCACACCACTTGAATGTCTATTTGTACATTGCTTCAGGGTCTGTGGTTCCACCCGTTCTCTGTGGCCACATTCCCAGAACTCAGTTCATTCCTTATCTTTTGCCCTCTGTGGTAGGAGATACTCACCGAGCCTGGCTCCTTTAAATCTCTTCCAAAGAACAGCCAGGTCTCAGCTGTTTCTCCAGGACCCAGACACTTCTGGGAGACTTTAAGGAAATTAATTTCACCAAGATATGCACAATGTCTCTCTCTTTCAAGAGGCTTCCCACAAGGATCTGATGAAGTCCACTGAATGCTAATGATATCCCACGATGTCTGCATGACATTGAGACTGGAGCTTTGATGTTTGGAATTTATTGATAACTAAAAAGGATCATAATTACTGATCAATCACCAGGAGGCTGGCACCAAACTAGGAACCAGGAATGAAAGGCACCCAAATCATAATCTAAAGGTGTTTTTTTGTTTTGTTTTGTTTTGTTTTGTTTTTCCATGACAGTGTCTCTCTCACCTGAAATCCAGGTTAGCCTAAAATTTGCAGTGTTCTTGTCTTAAGCCTCAAGAGCACTGGGGTGACAAATGGGAGCTGCTACACTTGGCTGAGGGAACTTTGAATTGCAGTAATATTAATTTTCTCTTGGTGTGGCTAATTAAAATATTCTTGTGAGTTTTAGCTCCGTCTAACTTAAGTGGTGTTTGGTGGCCGACCCATGTCTCTTTGGGAACAATGACAGAAAGGAAGTCTGATAGTGACAGATGGATGGCTTTTCTCTCTCTGTTTGTATGAATTGCCCTATGAGTCATTGACTTTGGCTGAATCAGTAAGAGTTGGATGCATTTCCAGAAAGTTCTGCTGCATCTGTAAGAGCAGCACAGACCATCCTTTGCTTTCTCTGTTGTCTTTTAGCTAGATGGCTCAGAAAATTCTATGAGGGCTGGGCTTGTCTTCCAGTTAAGCCTCCCAGATTACCATTGAGGTAAAGAAAGCAGCGCTGGGGCTGCTGCTGCCATGGGAATCCAATCAACATCGCATGGCTACACTGTGAAGCAGTGACATCAACTGTAACCCACCCAGTGACTGTCTCAGTGTCATGTGGGGATTTGTACTTGGACCACATTCCTTGGCTATATTCATACTGACTGGGTGGATACACACACACACACACACACACACACACACACACACACACACACACGTACATGCTAAACATACCTGCTCCACCTCAGCTAAATAGCAGGCACATTAAACTTTGAGATTTACTCTTGAAAAATTGGCCCGTGTGGTGTTTTGAATGAGAATTGCCACCATAGGCTCACATGTGGTCTCCAGTTGTTGAAACTATTTGGAAAGGATGAGGGGTGTGGCCTTGTTGGAGGAGGTGTGCCACCAGGGGTGTGCTTTGAAGTCTTGAAAGACTTGTGAGACTCTCAGTGCTCTCTTTCTGCCTGGTGGTTATGGATTAAGATGTGAACTCTCCACTGTTCCTTCACTCTGCCATTATAATCTCTAACTCTCTGAAACCATAAACCAAGTGTGATAGTTTCTATATGCTCAGCCCAGCGGGTGGCACTATTAGAAGGTGTGGCCTTTGTGGAGTAGGTGTGTCACAGTGGGTGTGGGCTTTAAGACACACATCCTAGCTGCCTGGAAGCCAGTATTCTGTTAGCAACCTTCAAATGAAGATGTAGAACCCTCAGCTCCTCCCGCACCATGCCTGCCTGGATGCTGCCATGTTCCCACCTTGATGCTAATGAACTGAATCTCTGAACCTGTAAGTCAGCCCCAATTAAATGGTGTCCTTTATACGAGTTGCCTTGGTCATGGTGTCTGTTCACAGCAGTAAAACCCTAACTAAGGCACCAAGTTAAATCCTTCGCTTTATAAGTTGCTTTGATCATGATTTTTATCATATCAATAGAAAAGTAACTAAGACAGCACATGCATGTGCATGTGCTTGTATGTATATTTGTGTTCACATGCTTGCAGACTCACATATATAGAGGCCATATGCACACGTACGTGGAACTTAGAAGCTGATGTCAAGTGTAAATTCAAAGGGTAGATGAAACAGACTCTATCCTTCACTGGGAGAGTGGTAAGGACAGAGCTGGCTTTGCAGCTTGAAAGACCCAGTGAAAATGAAGACATAGGGGCCAAGGTTAGGAACCAAAAACCTAGTAGAAAGCCTAAAGACTCTGGCTGGGTTTGCTTTGTGCTGCTATGGTGCAGTCACCTGAGGTGGGTCATTTATAACCAATTTTGGAGGCTTAGACCCAAACAAAGATCAAGATAAGAAGAGGTTTGGGATCTGGTGAGAGTCTTATCTCAACTCCAAGATGGTGCCTTTGTTGCAGTGTCCTCTGGGGAGGAACACTGTGCCCCCCCCCCATGACTGCACATGTAGCAAACAAAGGGGGCAAACATGGTCCTTCAAATGTTTTTTCTAAGGCCATGTCATCCCATTTCTGAAGACTGAGTCTACATGGCTCAGTCACCTGTCTTAGTCACATCTGTCTCAGTTCCTTTTCAGGTTGCTATGGTAAAATACTCTCCCAAAAGCAACTTAAGGTAGAAAGGATTTATTTTGACTCACAGTTTACGGGTGGAGAAATCAAGGTGGAGGCAGAAGCCTGAAGCAGCCATTCACCTTACATTGTAGGCATTATGAGAGAAATGAATGCTGGCGCTCAGCTCACTTTCTCCATTTTAGACAGTCAAGGATCTCAGCCTAGGGAATGGTACCACCCAGAGCAGGCAGGTCCCCTCACCTCAATTAACCTACTTAAGATAGCTTTCCACAGACAGAGGCCTATATACCAGGCCTCTCAAGTTGACAGTTGGGCTTAGCCTTCATACCTCCTAAACGATCTACCTCTTAATGCCATTGCCTTGGAGAGGTACATGAATTTTGGAGGAGGCACAAACATTTGAACTGCAGCTGACATTGACATATGAAGCTTTCCCCAACTTTCTTCCATGCACCCTCTTTTGACTTATGGTGTTTATTTGCTAGTTAATGAGTTTCTAAGCAAAGAAAAATTAGAAATTTTAAGTTATTAACATGAATGTACCATTCATCCATATAGTGTGTGCTGTCAGTTTTAAATGCAAATATAAGAGCATTTAACTAGTTTGCAGCATCACCGCAATTGCACAATTTGTGCTCCATTGCTCCTACATGCATATGTATTTTGTTCTTACCAGAATGCAAGAAAGGCAGCAGAAAGCTAACTCAACTGATCTCTTTGACTTCCTCACCGGTTTGCTTTCTACCCACTCTGCTTGCAGCTTACTTGTGAGTATGGAAGGATTAGAGAAAAGGAGACTATAAGTCGTCTCATCTTTCACCTTCCTTCTCTGTCACCATTTGTGACAGAAGTGGCTGATGGATACACAAAAGCAATGCAAAGGGAAAAAATAGGGTCTGAGGATATGGCTCAGTAATAGAGCACTTCTCTAACATACATAAAACTCCCTAGCAGTTCCCCCTACCAAAAGAGCATTGTTTATTTGTTTGTTTGTTTGTTTATTTGTTTGTATGTATGTATGCATTTTTGAGGCAGTATTTCATTTTATAGCTCAGGCTGGCCTGGAATTGCTATGTAGACCAGGCTGGCCCCAAACTCATAGATATTCTCCTGCCTTTGAAACAGAGCTACACAATTAAATACTACCTCAAAAAATACATACACATATAATTCATACATACATACATACATACATACATATAAATAAATCTTAGATAAATCCATGTACCACCAACCTGGCAGCCTTACTTGAATTACACTTAGTTTCATTTGGCATACTTTGGATGGGGGCTGCACATGGATACCATTTCCAATTTGTGGTTGTCAGAAGAAAAGTTGGTTCTCTCCATCCTCTATATGGGTCATGGGGATTGAACTCAGGTCATCAGACTTGGCAGCAGGCATCTTCACTTCACTGAACCATCTTGCTGGCCCAACAGTACCTTTTTGTCTTTTCCCCTGCTTGGTTCATGCTCATTTGTTTTGCTTTTGGTTTTGGTTTTGATTTGATTTTGTTCCCGTGCCTTTCTTCATCTGAAATGGAAAGCACTGTCCCCATAGATTGTCAACTGCCTTTTCCTCAATTGTGGATGTAACATGCTTACCTTGTACAGATTTCCAGTCACTCTGAGCTCCCATGCCTTATGGGTTCACCTGAACTCTATACTTGGGGCCACAGTGAACACTGTAAGCTAATGAAGCCACCAGAAAGGTCAGCATACATGTGGTACATAGCTCCCTTACACATGCATATGCTCTGTTGGCCTGGCAGCCTCAGTTATGGAACACTCCCAGGGGTCCCTCTGGGACCTGCCCCAGTCTGAAATGCTCCCTGTTTCCTCTTTGTGACTGGGGCATTTTAATTCTTGCATCCTGTCCTTCACTTAGGTCTGGCTAATGCTCACAAACCTGTCTTTACTGTTTTAATCAGAAGTAAACTTATTAACAATTATAAGATATAGGCAGTCCAACACTAAACCATCCATGAGGCCACTGTGATTGTAGGCTCTGACTGACTGCTTAGTTTTCATGCTCTTGAAGCTAGCCCTTGGTATCTGTAAATGCAATGCAGGGTTATGCTACCACCTGAGTGTCTGAGGCAGGGAGGGTATGTGCAAAGTAAAAGAAATCCAAAATCTTGGTAGGGAACATTTTCCAACATAGCTGACCCCAACCACCAATAACCTGCGGTTGCTAAATGCAGCAGAGGTAGAAAGAAGTGCACAGAATTTGTCCTGGTGAGCAGATATTGAAGAGGTCAGCTCTGCCATTAGAGAATTCCACTGGAACGACCCCACTCCTGGAAGAGACAGGTCAGAGAGTACTTAGGCCAGAAGGGAGAGGCTAAGTAAGCCCCTACTACCTCATTCCCTAAAGACCAATCAGTTTAAAGGGCTCACTGTTCCACCAATCCTATTGTGCTTAGTTGCTGATGCTCTATTCTGCCCCTGGAAACCATATAAAATTTTGCCCAATGGGCCACTGGGGGTTGCCACCTCTCCTTCTGGTCTGGGACGATCCCAGTGCACTGGAACAACAAATTCCTCTTGTTTTTTTGCATCGATTCCAGCTCCATGTGGTAAGCTAAGGCTCGCCAGAGTCTTAGAATATGAATTGGCTTTAGAACACAATGGGGCTGGGGCCGTGGGACTCCAGTACAAAGGGGAAAAAATTGGTGGAATCAAGCTAGCACACACACATTGACTTTAAAAGGAGAGAGCAAGTGAGCTGTTCACATGTGTGTGTGTACAGAATAAAAACAGACTGATGGTTATACACCCAAATGTTACCAGTGATTATTTCTTGGTCATAGGATTAAAGGTGATAATAATGAAATAATTAGTTTTGCTTATCTGTAGTATCCACATTTTCTAAAATAGATATGCATTACTCTTGTAATAAAAAATGATTTAAAAAAATCTACAAACGTCTAGGAAAAGTTAGGGCAATCTTGAAAAGCCTAGGGTTTGGATGTGCAAGTTGCTACATGCCATGAATAATTTACAAATTAAATTGATTTTAAAGCACAGCTAAAATAAATTTGATAAGATGGGCCACAGTTACGTTCTTTCTTATCATTCACATTTGTACATTTTATAGTCAATGAAGAGTGACAGCCACTATTTAGAATTCTAGTGAAGAACAGTCATAACTATTTGTCACCTGCTCAGCATCTAGACAATGGCCTGCCTGCTCACCTGCCCAGCCTGTACAAGAGTGGGGGGACCTGGAATCCACACTAAATAACAGTTTCTAAGCACAGAGGCAGCAAGGACGATGGACTTGGAAAACTGATTAAAACAGTGAGGACAGGTTTGTGAGCATTAGCCAGACCTAAGTGAAGGACAGGATGCAAGAATTAAAATGCCCCAGTCACAAAGAGGAAACAGGGAGCATTTCAGACTGGGGCAGGTCCCAGAGGGACCTCTGGGAGTGTCGAGTTACATCACTGCCAGGTGATCATGAACCTAAGAGCCTCCTAAGGATCCTGGGTCCAGGTGTTAAACAGGCACATTCTAATACTGTGGACTGTGATCAACAAGACACAGATACCGTACTGAGGTGCTTGCTGTTCCTTTATTGTAATCAAAGTTCTAGACATCATCTTCCCCATGGGGGCAGGGAGAGGAAGGCTCAACTTCTTTGTCTGGAGTGAAGAAAGTGAAGAGACTCAGTTATGCTACATTCAGTGACACCCCAGGGACCCCGGCTGGCTTTTCCATCTCCAATGGTATTGAGGCTCATCCTCACCCCGTGGTGTGCTTCTGAGGGTCTCCAAAGCTGCATTTCTAACAGGCTCCCAGTTATCACTGAGATATTTATTGGTTGGTGGGCTACAGAGAGCAGTAGGTTGAAGGCAAAATGGCTCACTAGGACTGTCTGTCTCCACCCCTCCCCCTGACCCCTCCCCCACCCTGCTCCCAGGTTGGGTTCTGATCAACCGCAGGCCCCTGCAGGCCACAGCTGGTCCTGCTGATGGCTTTTGCAATGTGCCTAGCTGCTGTTGCTCTGGAGGAAGCAGCCCGGGTGAGTTCCCCACATCCCTTCTTCCTGTTTTGGTATTCAGTTTCTCTCCTGGCCTGTCTTTGCTTTGCCTCCCTCCTCTTTTCCTTCCCTGCACGCCTTCCTCTTTGCCTCGTCATTACTGCAGGAGATTTATTTTTAGAGTCAAGGCCACAGAGTTGCAGATTCGGCAAGGGCCTAAAACAAATCGACAAACGGAAAGTGTTTGTCTTTGAAGCCGGTGTGAATGAGGGGCCTGCTAGCTGGGCCTGTCAATATGCTCTTATCTAGGCTTGTTTTCTGAGTCGCCCACGTGGGTTGGCTTTCTTCCTCCTCCCAGATCAGAAAAGAGGTTGAAACACAAGAAACAACTGAAATCTCATCTCGCCCCTGTGAGATCTTGGCAGATGCAGCTCTTAGCTGACCACCTCCACAGTGCTAAGCATGCCCACAATAGAGGCAAATGAGAGAAAGTTGGGCTGCATCCGTTTTCTTTGCATCTGTAAGTGAAACCTTGATGTTGGCGGTCTAGAAGGGCTGGGTGATAGCAACTGGGGTTGGGGGCTGGGGGGTGGGAGGTGTCAGAGTTTTTCTGAGTCCTGTCCTCGGGAACTACAGAACCAATGTGCTGGATAAACTGCTCACACCACTGCCCTGATCCTTTGTCCTTTCAAAGGTCCGACTGGTAAAGTTAGTGCTAAATTCTTCCTAGGGTTTCTGCCAAGTAGGTCTTTCTGACTGGCTTCCTCCTGTGCTTCTCCAAAACCTCACAGGGCCAGGAACCATGGCAATCCCTTCTCATTGCTCAGGCCTCCCATGGGCTCCCTGGAACTTTAGCATGCTCAAACTCTCCACAAAGAGTTTAGATGTGGCCTTTTTGTGTTTCAGAGGTCAGTGGATTTCTATGAGTTACAGGTCGGTCTGGTCTACACAGTGAGTTTCGGGCCAGCCAGGGCTAGCTACTGTCTTGTCTGTAAGGCGCTGTCTTAAAACAAAACAAAACCGAAAACAACCAAAAAAATGAAAACAAAATTGCATTTAGAGTGTGTGCAATACAGGAATTTTGGGGTGTCTCTGAGAACAATGGGGCCTTTCTCAGGAAGCTAGGGTTCTGGAAACTCCACAGCTATCCAAGACACCCTGAGCCAGTGGCGTTTGGGTTCTTGTCTTGAAAATTTGAAGAATGAAATCCATAGATGCAGAGGGTGTGTTTTAGAAAGCAGTCTATTTGTTATAGATTCTTAGGTGACAATGGGAGTGGGCACACAAGAGCACAGAGCTTGTGTGTAACAGGAGGGGTCCCAGGAAACAGGGCACCATCAAGCTTCTAGTCTGCATCCTTTTCTAAAGAGGGCAGAAACTGGGGTGAGGTATGGGGAAGGGCATGGTCAGTCTAGCTGTTCCATTCCAGGTGCCCAGGCGCTTCCTCTCAGTTTCAGCCACGTGTTTATGAGGCTGGTGGATGTGGCCGTACCCATTCATTCTTACCAGTATTTCTCTTTCCTTCCTTCCTTCCTTCCTTCCTTCCTTCCTTCCTTCCTTCCTTCCTTCCTTCCTTCCTTCCTTCCTGGCAGAGTATTTTGAGACAGAGTTTCTTTGTGTGACAATGCTGGCTGTCCTTAAACTCACTCTGTAGACCAGGCTGGCCTCAAACTCACAGGGATCCTCCTGAGTGCTGGGATTAAAGGCACACAACACTGACCAGCGACCAGTATTTCTTGAGTACCTGCTATGTTCTGGGCTCAGGTTTAGGCGTAAGGATTGAGTGGTGAAGAAGGCAGCACTCCAGTGGGGAGGCTAGATAGCAAACAAAGCCATGGATGGATGCCTCAGCAGAGCTGAGCAATGGAAAAGCTATGTGGAGCTCTTTAAGGCATGTTGGCTAGGGCAGGGCTTGTATGTGTGCGTCAGCTGAGGATCACTGCCTTGCACACACTAAGCAATAGCTCTGCCGTTGAGTTTCATCTCTAGTATATTTTCCTAGGGATAGGGTCTTGCGAAACCATTTTTAAAATTTTCATGTGTATGAGTGTTTTACCTGCATGTATATTGTTGAACCACCTGCAGGTAGCACCAGGGGATGCCAAGACAGATCATTGGATCCCCTGGAAGAGGAGTTAGCAATGGTTGTGAACCACCATGTAGATGCTAGGGACGGAATCCTGGTCTTTATCATCTGCTCATAACCTCTGAGCCATCTCACCGCATCTCCCCCTGTCTCTGTCCCCTTTGTTTTAAAGCTAGGGTCTCAGTATGATGGTCAAACTAGTCTCAAACTCAAGCTCTTCCTGCTTCAGCCTTCCAGATGGCTAGCATTACAAGTATTTCTGAACCTGCTTGGGAAGAGGTTTTGAGTAGAGAACTAGGCAAGCTGAAGCAGATGGGAGCAGGGAGGAGTGGTCAGGTGGATGGACAAGCTAGTGTCAAAGTCTTGGCATTGGACTATATTGCGACAGTTCAATGAAAAAGCTGGTGTGGTAGGATCAGAGGGCCCCATTTGTAGAGAAGGTTGGTATGGGGTCTGCTCAGCAGGCAGAGCCAAGCTGGAGAGGTCTTGTAGGTCATAGTGAAAAGTTTGTCATATTTTTTTCTTGAGTACCTCTCAAGTGCTGGGCTTACAAGCATGCCTGGCCAGTGCTGGAGTCGCAACCTTTGGTAGCGTCCAGTTACTGAGAGGACATGTAACAAATGCCCACTGCAACCTCTCTTCAGATATGCTCAGCTCGGGAACTGTGGTGAGTCACAGGGACTCCTTGTCTTTGTCTCCCACAGTGATATAAGGAGCCTTAGCCACGTACTTCCAATACCAGAAAGTGGGTCAGGCCTTTCTGTCATCATGGACTATACTTTTGGAACTGGGGACCAGGAGAAGAAGCCTTTGCTCTCTCTTCAATAGTTTCTGTGAGGGATTTGGGGATAGCAACACACAACATAGGAAGAGGTCTGCTACTGTAGGGCTCAATAATATTTATTGGATGGATGAATCAAGCCAAGAAGATTACTCATCTCCATCTTCCCAAACCTGTTTAGGTGACTTCCTGTTAGCTTTTTGGAGCTGCCTAGAAAGCTTTTAATTATATCTTTCCAACATTTTACCATATCACATAAGCTAGTTTTTCATATGAAACCAAAAGTTTGTTTTGTTTTGCTTTTTTTAAAGAATAATGTTTTTATTAGATATTTTCTTCATTTACATTTCAAATGCTATCTCAAAAGTGCCCTATACCCTCCCCCCCTACTCCCCTACCCACCCACTCCCACTTCTTGGCGCCAGTGTTCCCCTGTACTGGGGCATATAAAGTTTGCAAGACCAA